>NW_024041268.1:0-20928 GCF_014851395.1 Micropterus salmoides
AAACTGCGTCAAAGCGAAGTAATTTAATCCCAATAACTTTTAAAAACCAAATATGAAAGATGATGACTTCTTAAAAGGATAGCTCTATTTTATCTTTTAACTATCATTAACAAATTGCATGACAACACTAAAACCAAGAAAATCTATAATAAACTCAGATAAAAATCCATGCCACTGCATTTAGATAACATATTTCGTTATAAGCATGGCAAGTATTGTTTATTCTGAAACAACAGACAATAAAGTCCCTGTAATTTGCAAAAACATAGTGTGTACACATCACTGGTTATGCTCAGAGATGCTGCCCTGCTATGACAAAGCTTTGATAGTGTGTTTTGCTATTTTTGATTTGAGATAAAATGAGATATCCATCTGATGAGTATAAATTTGCAACTGCCAATAAAAATATGCTTTTAGTGTAGAAGCGAGATATAATCCACAGTCTTGTTCTGTGCAAAAATATGCTCTAAATGCCCTAATTAAGTGGAAATCTAATATCTGAAATAATGCTATTGGATTTTTTTTTTAATCCAGTGTCCACCAGGCTCTATAAACAACACTTGCCGTATTTATCATAATGATGAAACTGTATATATCATGCAATTATAAGATATTGTTCTTTTATGTGTTTTACATTCTTACTTCCATATCGCATAATTACATGGAGCTCAGCGTTACCAGATATCTCTTAATAAGAAAACTCATAATTATGAATCCTTACTACATCTTTTATAATTTTTAACTCTTCTTATAAATTACAAGATCTGAAAACAAGCTCACAATTAAGAAAACTATCTTATTATTATGACAGCTCTCATAACTATTAGATAGAGATCGCGTATTATGAGCTCTCAGTAGAGATGGTGTATCATAATCACTGGCTAAATTCACATTTGTTTTGTGTCTTTAAATGGATTTTTTATATCTGTGTTCTAAGTAATAAACTGGTATGATTATGTCAGCCTTATATTTTAAAATAGAATGGTGTTGCTGTAGTGCATATGCAGAAAGAATATATTAACAATAACTACTGTGATTTGATGCACACATCGTAAGGCTGTATTCTATCTCTGTTGCTGGGAGACTGTGTGACTGAATGTGTGTGCGTGTTGTGTTGTACTGTGACCGAGTCCAGTTTCAGTGGGTGTAACAGTCAGCACTGACCCCGGCAGGCCTCCGGCCTCCATCACATTTGCCAGTGTGACATCGTTTGACCAGACGTCATACTGCCATTTCCTGAGGCCCAGCACGCCACACAGCACCCGTCCTGTGTGCAGACCAACACGCATGTTCAAATCCACCTCTGTCGCCTCCACCACAGACCTGCAAGGGGGGTGAGGAAGGTTAATCTCTTAAACTGTTTAAACAAAACCAAGAAAATGTAACCGCCACTAAGGAGGTTATGATTAATTCCTGCATCTTTCACTGTTTGTTAGTTAGTTAGCAGGATCTCAAAAAACTGTTCACAGACTTGAGCAAAATTTGGTAGACATTTAGGCAATGGATCAGATATTAGTAGAAGTATTGGTGGTGCTGATCTGGTCCCAGGTGTGCATCGAAGAATATGCGAGGCTCCAGGTATGGCAATGTAAGCCGATGAGTTGGTGGGTCTTCACTGGGTCCACAGCTTTGGTCCAGAAATATGTCAACAACTACTAGTTGGATTGCCATTTGTCTACCAGTCAAACACATGGTTCGAATTACGGGATGAATTTGGGGGGGTTGACCCCCCTAGTTAAGGCTCGGACCCGTCATTATAAATATTACAATCTATTTTCCATACTGATGCCTTATATTCAAGAAACTTGAAATATGATTTCTGACTCCAAATGGGGCCGTACCATTTCCTAACCTTGACATTAGCGTCTTGTCTGCCCACATCACTTGCAGCACAGCTTCAGTCCAGTGCATCACTGTTTTCACTGTGGAATTCAGGAGTTTTACCTGCCCAGGTAAATGTTAAAATCCAGGTGTGTTATTTCATCAGTTTTATTTATATAGCGCCAATTCACAACAAAAGGCATCTCATTGCACTTTTCATATAGAGCAGGTCTAAACAGTATTCTCTTTAATATTATTTATAGTGGCCCTAAAACTTCCCAACTCCCCAACAGTGTCTGACTACTGCTTTATTGAATGCAGATTAGGCTACATTTCATTCACAGTCAAGATGAGCAAGAGGAAAGGAGATTTTTGCTCAAAAAAAAGTTGAAACTTAAAACTTGAAATGATAATAACTGGTGCAATGAATTTAAGTTATCATCTGCACACATCAGTTAAATAATCAAGGATATTGTAAGCATTTTAAGATTTTAGTTTACTGAAGCCCGCTCCTGAGCTGTACTGGATTTCCTTTTTCAACTGGAAAAAAAGTCGACCCCCCCGGTTGTCACTGTATAATTCTCACCCTGGTTAAACATCAGCATGTTAGCATTGTAATTGTGAGCCTGTTAGCATGCTGATGTTAGCATTTATCTCAAAGCACCGCTCTGCCTATGAACAGCCTCATAGGACTGCTTGCATCACAGTAGACTCTCAGCATTGTTGCTCTTTCCTAAGGAAGTATTTACCTTAATAGATTGAATTGTCAATCACTATGCGGTACTATATGTGATTGCGGAATTGGATCCAAATGCATATTAAACATTTCTGAACATTTTATTTGCCACGCCTAGAGATATGCACTCACAAACACGTTTGTGGTTTCCTTTTCTTCCTCCAAAAGCCTTAAAACTCTTCTGAACTATGTTGGACAAAAACTCAGCATAGTCTAAACAAATAACATTCTTTACAGTGGTATGTACAGATATGTGTGCAGACCACCTTCACTTCCCTTTGTTGTGGTGCACAGGAGATAAAGCAGGACTTTTCCAAAGCTTCTCCTCTCCTGTAAATCACTACACAAAGCCCGTTGTCACCAGCGAAAGGTCAGCCACTTGATGATGTTTGTGTGTATGTTTACAGGGTGGCGGAAAAGAAAACGTGATCTGCCCGGTCTGAAGGAGGGATGTCACACACACACACACACACACAGAGGGATGCACGTGTATGGCAGCACCTGTCCTTTGAGATAAAGGTCTCCTACAGCCACATCCATCCATTCAGACAGAGCAGCGGGGAAAGGGAACATGACAGGCGAGTATTCACACAAGGAAATGAGGTGTGTGTTTGTATGTGTGTGTATGTGTGTCAACATGCTGGTGGCGGGAGGGGGAGGGGGAGGGGAATGCATGTGTACCAAGTGTCTTTGTGATTGCAAAACTGTCACAAATTCAATTTGTCTCAGTTTGTCTCTGATCTGTTGTCAAAATTAAGACATAGACATGGATATTTCTAACATTGCTTTGGGGGAAAACAACATCTTTCTTGCTGCTAAACTCCTCCTATATCATGTATTACTAATAAATATGTAGACAATGTGAAGGGAAAACTGGGTGATGCAGGGACAATGACTAATAAATACTCTTTTTATCTCTGATCAAAATCTGTCGTAAAGCTGAAACAGGGTTTTGGAAATAATTGACGAATAAAACAGTAGTTCTGTTAAGAACAGTATGACATGACTGATGTTGTACTGATGGTATTAGTGGTTTTAAATTATAGGTAATCACACCACCCACCCCACTGATCCACCCAATACATTTTACCCAACCTTCATTGATGACCAGAATTTATTTGCTTGTGCTATAGAATAGCAGTTTTATTTAAGAATTTGGTATGTGTCACATTTGGTGAAGATTAGGTAAAGTTTGTAGCAGTGGTACTGAAAAAACTGTTGAAAATTCTAATTTGTTTGTACATCTCTCAGTTCAGGGTTATGGGCTAAAACATGCATTATAAATAGATATATGGTGACGTTATCTGTTCTGAAAACAGACCATTCGTTCCTTGACTTCTTTTTGACTAACTTTCCAACAAATTTCATTAAAATCTGATGAATTTATGACACATTCTGCAAATTACCAGACAGACAAACTAATTTTTCTAACTTTCTAATTGGAGGTAACAGCAGCTTTAGCAAAACAAAAAGCCTCCCATTTCTGTTAGTATATAATGTAATGTTCATGCATTGTAATTTAGATACAATTAAACCTCATGTGTTGACCTTTACAGATGTGTGTGTGCTCAGATGCATGTTATAGAGAAGATGGGTGTGCATCTGTATGTCAGTGTGTGTGACTCACGCGATTGTGTCAATCATGTCCAGTCCCATCTCCACACAGCAGTGGGCATGGTCTGCCTTGGGTTGGGTCAGTCCCGATACACAGTAGTAACAGTCCCCCAGGATCTTTATCCGCCTGCAGTGATTCTCCTACAGACACACAAAGAGACGGACAGAGGGACAATGTCAGTAATACTAAAGCAATGTGTTTTCATTGGTTGGAATGGAGGTAAAGGGCCAATAGTTAGGTTTTTAACCAAGTCACTACTACTCCTTTTTAGTATGGATGGCAATATCAATGTCTGTTGGTCGGTCCACCGCTGGTCCAAACTGAAACAGAAACTATAGGATGTATTGCCTTGAAATGTGGTTCAGGATGGATTGTAATAAGTTTGATGATCACTGTTCCTTTAATGCCATCAGAAGGTCAAAATAATTTAATTTAGCCAAAAGTGTGGTTTATGATTAAATACCTGTAAAAACAAATGGCATTTTCATCAGCCTCAGCTGTGTCAATGCTAATTTGTAAATGTTAGCATGCTAAAGTCATTGTAGGTTAGCATTGTGACGTTAGCATTTAACTAAAAGCACCATTCTGTGCACGTTTAGCCTCACAAAGCCACTAGCATTGCTGAAGACTGTTAAAACAGCATAGTAAAATGAAATTCTCTGGTAATGCCTTATCACAGCTTACTAATTATGACAGAACCATTGCTATTCTTAAACCTATTATTCTGCTGATGAAACGCTAAACTTGATGACTCTAAAAAGTTTGACAAAGCACTCAAAACACTGATGGAACTAAATCATGTACATCGCAGACCACATTTGCCACCTGAAAATTATTCATACTTAATAATGACAAAGAGTGTATTTTTAGTCCTGTTACATGAGATCTGACTGTACAGAAACTGCATGGATGCCGCAGCTGCATCTCTGCTCATGTAAATCAGATGTGTGTATTTGTGCAACCATGTGTGTGTTTGTAGTTGAGGCCAACTCTAATTGCTCCGACATGCTCTTGAAGTAGAATCCCGCCCACACATTCCCAGACAGATCAGCTATTTGTCACAGTGCACATTGTGCACAAACTCTGCAGTGATGACACTGACAAAAACACCAACACACGCTCAAATGTTTAACAACATATTAACACACACAAACATACCTGCAGAAAAGCACAAACAGCAGCACGGTGGCATGTAAACATACTGTACAGGTACTGCGGTTTAGTCGCACACACAGGGTTTCCATTTGGCACTGTGTCACTCACAGTCATCAGAAAAATCGTTATGGTAGACCCAACAAAGCTTAGCCTGCAGGCAGCCTCTGAGTGACAAACACACGTGCACACACACAAATACAGAGGATTCATGACAACTGCAGGGTAAGAGGCGGCGATGAGAAGAGAGGAGAGGGGGTGCTCTGGTTTTCTGCTCACGGGAGCAGAAAGATTCTGGCGTGGGAGGATATGAGAATTCAGAACGTGGATGATTATCCCTGCGCTGGGAACAGAAATGTGTGTGTGTGTGTGTGTCTGTGAACAGAAATGATAGAGAAATTGTCAGCTGACAGAAAGCCATATCGCAAGAGAAAAGTATCTGCGTGTGTTTTTGGAAATTTGGGATTTTAAGCCAGCTGATTGGGGATGGTTTGTTTACTGGGGGAAAAATCAGTGTCCCCAAAGTTTAGGTTGAGCCTCCAGGGAATAAATGTGTTGTGTTAGCATACAGCAGTCAGACAGACTGAGCAGCTGTGACAGAGCCAGTTTGAAAGTGAATTTCTCCCTCGCTAACACGATAGGGTATAAATCTGAATTAGGATGCAGCTGCAGCTACACACACACACACTCACACACATGCATGCAATATATCCTCATCACAAGATTTCCATATAATAGCTTTCTGAGTGCTGGAGCACAGATAGCAAGCCACACAAGTCACCTCGTATCTTGCTCTTTCTCCCCCTCTGTCTCTCTCCCCGCGTTAAGTCATGACTGATTGTTGAGATGCAGAATGAACTCAAGAGGGATAATCCTGCTGATCATGTGACTTTGTGTGTGTGTGTATGTGTGTGTGTGTGTGCGCATGCAGAAAGCAAGAGTAAACTGTCTGAAGAGACCTCTTATCCTGGTAGAGGAAGAGTTCAGTGTGAATGTGGTGTAACTGACATAATGGGAACAACTGACTTATAAGTCATTGGATCATCTTCTCTTGATGAGATCCATTTTACGATCACAACATACACGTATAACAATTAGAAATCATTTTAATCATTATTTAATGATTAACTAGGCTGCTTTGAGAGCAAAATGTGTGCATGAAACACTGTAGTGTTCAAGCATTTTAAAGATGTTTTTAAAGTTGCTCTATATTAGGAATTTATCCCTAAAATTGGATGGATTTCGGGCTATTTAACATAAACTCCAAATCTGTTGTAAAAAACACAAGCAAAGAAAACACGCTATCATTTATTGTTATTATCAATTTTAGCTGTATCAGTATTTTTAATTATTGTTTAATGTTCACACATCCAGAATTTCTAAATTTGGTAATTTTTAAAGCTGCATGTATCTATTTATGGCCACAAGGGGGAATTAACTCCAATATTCACTTTCTTTTAGCTCTAGTTTGGTCACCACCAACTCCTGATGAAGACCATGAGATGCGTTAGAAAGCCCCAGTGCTGGTAACGGCACCTTGGGTTAAGATGATTTTGTCAACTGCTATCTCTTACAGCTGCAGCAAGTGGGTTATTTAACTCTGTGTGTGTCTGTCTGTCTGTGTGTGTGCTTGTACTTCCTACATACTGAGGACCGACAAGATTTTAACCTACAGAGTGAGGACATTTTTGGAAAGTGAGGACATTTTGGCCGGTCCTCACAACTTCAAAGGGCAGTTTGAAGGTTAAGACTTGGTTTTAAGGGTTAGGGTAGAATTAGGTTTAGCTTAGGATTAGGGCTGGCATTTTAGTTGTGATGGTTAAGGTTAGGGTAAGGGTCCAGGAAAAGCATTATGTCAATGACGGTCTTCACAACTATAGAAGTATGCAGGATATGTGTGTGCGTCTGTGTGTATGCATCTCATACAGTACTAAATGATTATAGTAGTATGGCGGCAGATAACCTATCACTCACCTTCTTTCCCTGAGAACAATGCAACAAAGGCTTACTGATGTACAGTGTATGCTACTATACACACTCTCTATCTCTTTATCGAGTGCAGTAGTCCCAGTAGCACACACACACACACACATACACACACATACACACACACACTACATGCTCAGCCCTTATCTCCCCTATGTCTAAAAATCGGTTCACTCATCTCTCTTTCACACCCTTCCACTTCCTTCTCCTTCTTGACCTTCATCTCCTCCTCCTCCTCCTACACGCCAGTCAGCCTCTCCAACTTTACTTAACTGTTGGATCAATATATGACTTGGCATAATAAATGAGCTCCAGGACTAAATAATACATTTTGTTTTCTTGGAGGCTTTTTGTGCTGCAGAGGAACAACAGGCGAAACAGGAGCTCACCAACTGTTTAGTCACTTGTAGCCAGTCTGCCTCCCCCACTGCCTCCCGGCTGGCTGTGATGGCTCAGTGACATTATCTCATAAATTTTAATTTACCTAAGGGGAACTGAACTTTAACGACGTTAATTCAGATCAGAACTAACCCTTTAAAATACCACGAAAACACAAACAAACTAACCTAACGAGGTAATAACAGAACTCTTGTGTTTGCAAGGTAAAATCTGTTGATGTCAAAGGAGTCTGGTGGCTTTAAAGAGGGCATATATGGATATATGGCTTCAGTTCCCCATCAAGTAAAGTGGTGAAAATATTCTAAATATAGCGTACATTTTAACTGATATTGTTTGCTGGCTAAAATATGGTTCTGCCCCCATCCACAGCAGCACATTGGTTAGCTTCTGTACTGGTACTCCTGTCTGGTTCTTCAAAGTAAGGGTGTGCCGACCGCCATCTCCTATAGGTAATACACTGACTATACTATGGATTACTATGGACTTACTGTAGCCAGCTCATCAAACTTCCCAAAGAGTTCGTTGAGCAGTTTGACCAGTTCCTGGGCAGTGCACTGAGAAGCCAAGCTGGTGAAACCCACAATGTCTGCAAAAAGGATGCTGTCAGAAGAGAGAGAAAGAAAGACAAATTATAATTTGCTGTGAAAAGCTCAACTTGTCATGACAGCTGATTTTAAATTTGTTTTCTTCCTCGTGTTCATTAAGACTCTGTAGTTAAAAACTACACTAAAAATACATTTCCACAAAAAAAGAGGGTCAAGATTAACTGCACAAACACAGTACTTCTGACACAAAATACCCACAGATCACACCGTAGCAGAGAAATTAGCTAATGGTGATCAAAAGTGAAGCAAGCAGTGAGTACCATAATCACATCCCTGATAAGTGAAAGTGTCTTTTAGGCCAACCACTAAATCAATTAGAGAGCTAAATAGCCTGCTGCTGGCTAGCTGCTGTAGTGGGGATGAGGAAGGTGTTGAAAGCTACTTAGCCCCTCATTCATTTGCTCTGAGGCAGGCCAGATGGCAACAAAACAAGGTGTTATGGATCTTATTGACTCTCTGTCCAAAAAAAAAAAAAATCATTGCTCCCACTGGAGTAAAGGCATCAGCATTAGAGCTGTGTGTACAGCTGGGTATAATTTTTTTTAATACTGACACAAAAACAATATTTTTTTCAACAATCTAACAACTATTAGATGGATTACCATGAAATGTGGTACAGATAATCACGTTCCCCTTCAGGATGAATCTCAATTACTTTGACGATCCCTTAACCGCCATCATCAGGCGCCATTATCAGGCGCCGTCATCAGGTCACAGTTTTAATGTCTCCAATGCTCTGGTTTATGACGGATTACATGCAAAGGCCTCAGCTGTACTTAATGTTTAGTGCTACATAGCAAAAGTTAGCTTGCAAATACTCTTAACCAGGATGTTGACCATACACATTATACACATTATCCCATCCAAAGTCCAGAATGAACTTTCACACTCAGTTTAAATTATTGTTTTCTGCTCTTCCTCCACAAGATTAGCTTTAGGCACAAAAACTACTTGTTTAAGATTCTTTTTATTAATCCATCCACCCCAACCTCCTACTTTTTAGTTTTTACAGAACAATTTTTGACAGACAAGAGTTATAATTCACCAAAGGTCTTTGTCGGGTAAGTGCATACATTGCAGATTTTAGGTATGTGAAGAAACGTTGATCAAACGTTCTCTGGGCCACATCAAAGGGGGGCCAGATCAGGAAGATGTCACGCCCCTGCTTGGCAAAATAAAGCTGACATTTGGGGTTTCTTTAACCACCATGTGTTTACATGTGCATGTGAGTGTTTGCAGCAGCTCCCTGGAGATGGGCGGGAGCTGGTTTGCTGGGTCTAGCAGCGTGATGTTTGGCCGAGTGCCAGCGCGGCAGCGAGGCTGGTGAACGGGCAGTGATGTTCCTGAACTGTGACTGAGTGTGGGAGCCGAGCAAATAGGCAGACAGTGAAAGAGAAAAAGAGGCAGACATAGACTGGAGAGGATTGTCTCTCGACAGGAGTGCTGTTGACATGCTACCTAGCCCTCCACTCCCACACTCAGCAGCACTGATACAGCTCTCCTTTTCTCTTTACTGCCTCAATCGAATGTAATCAGCTCCAAGTCAGGTCAGGTTCTCACACTCTCACACTAATACTTTCTTCATTAAAAGTGCAATAAAGGTGGCTGGGCTGAAAAAATCATCATTTCATTACTGATTAATATATAAAGTATTTTTCCAACAAATCAACTAACTAATTAGTTTTTTATTCTATAGTATATATTCTATAAAATATTACATAAACATCACAAATTCTCAGAATCAAAAAGAGTGCCCTCAATTGCTTCTTTCAAAGTCAAAACCCCAAAGAAATTCAACTTACAGTAGCTTAGTTTCCATCATTGTATTTCTGTGCACAATTTGAAGTATTGCGTTAGAAAAACTTGATGTCAAGGCAAAAATAAAACTTTGTAAATTAAATTTCTTTTTACGCTTGTTTGACGTGGTTTTTGCCTTTTTTGAAAGAGTAATGCGCTTAATGGGCTGATTGAAAAGAGAAAAGCTATAGGGATATATAGAATTCAATTGTTCATCCAGTCCGTTTCAGAGTTTGTTTACATTATATATACATATAGCTACAAGATTGCATTGTTGTGTTGCTTGCCTGAGACCAAGTTGTGAACGCAATATGAGAGATGGGATAGTATCATACAGTGCATACACAGTGCTGCATCTGCACTCATTAGATTTAAAATAAATTTAAAATGAGCAAGGTTATGTTTGTCAATCAATGAACTTTTTAAAAATCTCACCTCCTTTCGTAGTTTACAAAATTATGATTTGTAATCAGTGAATGAATAATGATTAATTCACTGAATTATGAATTATGATTCGTTCACTGAACTCAAACAATAAACATGAGCCCTGGCCCTGATTGATAGACAGTCGCTGAGTCACTCAAGCCCGCCGCTCTCATGTCATGAAGTATTGAAGTAGGAAGTAGTACCTCATTTTTATTTAAATTTAAAATGAACAATTCAGTGAATGGATCCTTTGAATTAATATTTTCAATGAATCGATTCTTACTATTCCATTCACTGAAAAACTGCTTAGCCCATCACTACTGTTTTTCTTTCTTCTTCTTCTTTGAGGTTTATTTGCAACTGGTTTTGTGTCCGGTTCACGACTTTCATTTTTTCTACTTTGTTTATTACAGCCATGTTAAACGTAGCCTATACGTCCAACTTCTGATAAAGCTACGCTGTAGCCAAGTTTATTCACTCCAAACCGGTTGATTGATCAAATTGTCATTTTCTTTTTTACAACAATTTAACAGTTTGCTTCAATACTCACTTGACAATTCGATGGAAACACGGCTAATGAAACAGAGAATAACAGCAAGTCCTTGTATTTGAGGTGCTGGAAAAAGCAAGTGTTTGGCATTGTCTTTGATAAATGATTTAAATGATTAGCCTTCTGTCAAAAATCGATTAATCAACTTATCGCTGCATCGCTAGACAAATTGATTAATCCACTAATCAATTAATTCCCAGGGTGTAATTTAATACCAAGGCTTTATGATTATGTGTAATTTTGTAAAGCAACAGCTTTCATATTCCTCTAGTGTATGCTGTTGCCAGTAAAAAGGGGAACAACTTTAAACTGGAGGATTCAAATTCCACTTTCCCAATCCCTGAGTGCCACTAAATTCTTGTTAACATCAGAAAGTCTGTCTCCAAAACTACAACAACACCAAAAATAGATGAGACGGAGTAAATAAGCATTTTCTAATCTACTGGTCGTGACAACTGCACAGGCACCAGTGCTCCTTCCCTTTTCTCTTTCTAACCTTTACGCAGTTGCGTTTGCGTTAATGGCTTATTTTAATTGATCTCCTTCTATTCTTGACCTTGCAAGTGACACCTGGATCAAAACATTCCAGCCTCTCCGCACACCTCTGTGGCCCGCAGTTGTCATGACACCCCCATACCTGACATTGTCATGACGTTGGATGTAGATCTTGTGAAAGATCCTTTCAGGAGGCTTCAGGAAGTCCTCCTTCATCTCCATGGCAACATTCCTGGGCAGTAGGCTCATTAGCAGACGCTCCTGAGGAGGGATGGTTATCGGTGTTAGAACTTAGGGAAACAGGAAGACATGGACAAAAATGTACACAGTGTAAGCTTGTATTCCTGCAGGTGTAAGAAAACAAATACAAACAATTTGCTCTTTGCTCCGGTGCAAACATCCAGACACTGCTTATTCTGGCAACCAGAAATAAATATACTGCCTTGACTATAGCAGTGAAATGATTACTCAATCAACCTAGTAGTCAATCAAAACAAAATCAATCAACAACTATTTCATTTTTGGAACCAATCAACTGATAAATCCATTTGTTAAGCGAAATTGCTAAACATTTACTGGTTCCAGCAACTTAAAGGTGAGGATATGTTGCTATTTTTACACTGTAAACTCAATTGCAGATAAAATGGCAGATTCCTTCATTAATCGCAAATTATTTTGATAATCTATTGTGTAATTATTCAAACTCAGATGCAAAAAAAAAACCTGGGTCCAGTTGTTCTATTGAAAAGATTTGATGTTTTTATTTGTCTAATATGATCTGAGTATCTTCGTGTACCTTTGCTTTTTCAGTCAATGAAACAGCTTTCTGATAATCCCAGATGATTTAAGAAAAATAATAAGCAGATTAATCAGTAATCAAAGTAATTGTTAGTTGCAGCCCTCAACTGAATATCTGTGACTATTGGACAATAATGAAAACAAGAAATTTTAAGACTTTGAACTCTATTAATTTAATGAGCATTACCACTATTATGTGTCATTTTATAGACTAAACAAATAATTGATTAATCAAATCAATAATCATGAGGAAATTAATTAGTTTGCACCCTACTTTAGATGACAAAAACTGTTACTGAACTAACGAGATGTTGGACCACAGGAAGATAGGGGTGCAACTGATGATTATTTATCTATCAATGAATTTTTTGGATTAATCATTTGAGGTAAATAATTAATTGTGAAAAAATGCCTATTACAATATCTTAGAACACAAGGTAATATCTGGTGTCCATCCTACAGTCCAAAGCCCAAAGCTCTTCCATTTGCAGTGACACAAAATTGTGACAGAACAACACTTTAAATTCTGTTCAGTGACATTTTACTAAGTCCAGTGTTATTGTTTTCCAATGGGAAGTGGACACTATGGTGTAGTTAAGAGGAAAATTGTGGTTAAGGCACATGGTTAGGGTTAGCCAACTATAACATAAACGATCATTTCTGGTCTGTGACAGAAGTCAAAGTCCAGACTTCTGCATTAAACACAGTACAAGCCCATTAACCACACCGACTTACACAGCTTTACTTTCTGTCTTGCTATATAAAAGATACACTAATTCTTGCATTGACACTGAATGTTGGCTGTAAATCGTGAGGTGCAGAAGCATCCGATACAGATTCATACTTAGAGTCTGGGCTGAATCCTCACATTTGAGAAGGTAGAACTGGAGAATGTATAACTTAAAGGGTTAATATTGTTGTCAATTCATTTTCAATAATCAACTAATCTTTTCAGCACTAAGCACAGCCTAAGGTAGTATCTACACAGATCAGCATGTTTGTTTTTTTGTCTCAGTAGCAGCAGCATAAAGTACAACTCTAGCAGGATGTCAAATGGTTGTGAATGCACAATGAATCATCAGGCGGCTCAGCTGAATAGCTGCTGAGAGGCAGCATTACAAAAGCAGAAGGGGCTTTCCTGTGTCTCCCTCCAACACCGCTTCACATTGTACATCCATTCACACAACTGCTCCTCATCTGTGAATAAAAAAAGGTAAATTAAAGTGCAGCTTTATGTGCATGCTTGTGTGTTTGTCCATATGTGCTTGTGTTTCAAGCTTTTGCGCTAATACACGTGTCGGGAGTAAAAATCGCGATAACCAAAGTGTGAAGATGAGGCCATTTTAATGAAATAAATTATTCATCTGGTTTTATTAATCTCTTCCATTTCTCTTTCCTGAACGTGTTGTAATTGCACATCAATAATTCCCATTTCTCTGATCTGTCCCAGGCGTAATTCACTGTGTGCTCTGTTTGACTTGGCTCTTCCTCATAGTGGTTTATTAATGAACCACTGGCTCACTTTCTCTCACATTAACATGAATAATCCCTGTCCTCCAGATTAACAAGAGGAGGCAACTCCCACAAAAAAATTTACAATTTGAAACTTCAGGAATCCAACTTGTTTGCACAGAGTGGAAAGTGAATGCTTTGTCAGGAGGAAGAAAAAGCCTTTTTCTTTAAGCTTAATTCTTGTCATAAGAAGATATCCATGACAAAGGAACAAAAAAAAAGATAGCATGGAGGTGAAAAGAGAAGAAAATGTGCAATAATCTGTAAGGATAAGCCTATTGACTTACAGTGTGACAGACTGATGACACAGTGTTAACAGTATATAGATTTTATTCATGTATCCCACCATGAATAAAATCTATATTGAACAATACATTGTCATTTTATGGAAACTGAATTGAAAAAAAACAGATGGCAAGTTGGCTAATCCAATTAAATGAATTACTGACAAATTTACCACAAGTTCTCCAATGTACTTGTTTTACATTTTACCATTTATCAATCCTGCCCAGTGGTTTGCATGATTGTCCGCACTGGTCTGATGCAGCCAGAGGATGAAAGGGATAGCTACCTCTGATGATTGACCACTACATGTCATTTCACAATATACAGTATATGGGATAATTTTTACTAAGCCTAATGGTTCCTAAATTTGAGAGACTCAGCTCAGTAGCTTGTATTGGATGCCAACAGGGCCATATGGTGTGAGTTAATTCCTGATCATTTATGTTGGAAATATCAAACAAAATAGAAATATTTATACAATACAGTAAAGTGGGGGAAAATGTCATTGAGGTTTCTTGGTGCCTCGGTGACCCAACTGATTAATGTATCAAATTTGACCATGTGGTTCAAGTTTGCATGATGATTCTAAGGCTTTGGAAAACACTCCTGACCTGAAAGACTGGTTTACTTTCATGTTAAAAGTGCAGTCAGATGAACATAAGGACATATAATTTAATGACAACAAAGGAGAAATCCATGAGCTGTTGAGACCAGAAAAATGACAGCAGTGGATGGTTGTTCAAACACTTCAACTTCAATTGTTGTGCTATATTTATGCAAAAAAAGTTCATTCTTGACTGTAGTTATCTTAATTCAAAGTTCACTTACTAGGTTTTACTGAGGCTTTTGGCCAGATCATTCAATCTTTAGCAGCAGATGGAGTTTGCTTAGTTGTCATGGAAGTGTCTTGAACCTCAATCGTGCAACAACAGGAGGCCGTTTATGACTTTAAATAACTGATGGAAAGAAGACAGATCACCCAAGTTCCAAACAAAAAGTCGTGAGATAAAAACTGAGCCAAACAAAGACTGTGAGATGTGGTTGAAAGATATGGAAAAAGCTAGTAAGTAAGTAAGTTATGGTCTTTTTGGCAAACAGGCTTTTTGGTCATCTGAATAACGTGTTCTCTCTCAAAACTTAAGATACAAGTATGACATTGTTGTAGCACCCCAAAACCTTTTAGGGAAGACAACATGCTGGATTGTTGGGCGTGACCTTTGACCTTCCCATAACACCTGGTAGTTGCATAGACATAACCAATCCTTAACCATATTGTAGGCAGATAAGGCAATGTTGGTATTAGTTGCTTTTTTCATGGTCATTCTTGAGTTTGGAAATAGCAGTTTAACTCAACGTCCACATATCACCTTTTTCCTGGAGCTTTCATTCATAACAAACAATCTTCATCCGTAGATGGAGTCATGGATCTGTTGAAGTACGAGCTCAATAGCTACTAAAAGCCCTGGCAAAAGCTAGTAAATGGACCTTTAGATGGGACGTTTTTATCAAATTACTATATCCAAGGTCAAGAATGAACATAGATGCTTAAATTGCTATGGAAGAAACCATAACAGCTACTGAGCTCACATGTCAACAGATCAGTCTCCATGACTATTGAAGAAATATCATCTGCAAATGAAGACTGTGTCACAGTTTAAAGGTTTAGAATAAAGATGCTAAGTAGACCTTGTGCTGGGATTGTTTTGTTGCGGTCAAATTGACCATGTTAATTTGTTGTTTATGTCCGAGCACTTATTACAGATGTCAGAAACACTTTTGAGTAATGTCAGGTTGTATTTTACTGTGTTTTTTAAAAACTACACAGTGCCTCAGGGTTCTGAGATAGCTATTGAACTAAGAAGTCAATTTTCCACCCAGACATACAGCACATTGCCTACACATGTTCAGGAATCAATACAACCTATGGATCCAGCTTAAAGCAAAGACCTGAGCAAAGAATGAGTGATAACCAGTGGCCTGTTTGATGGCTGAAATTCAAATCCGAGACGTTTGTACGTGGGCACATAGGCAGCAGCCTGGTTGGAGGCTGTTGGTAGATCCCATTCAGGGGCCTGTGTGTGTTTCACTCACCCAGATAAACTGTGACCTTTCCTGGAGTAGGGAGGCCATGGAAGCAATCTGCTTATGTAATTACCTGTCAGAAGGGAGCCTGTTACTGCTGGGGAAAACACAGCATATCATCATCTAATCTACAAAGCGCAGGTGCTAAGTGTGCGTGTGCGCTCACGAATGTTGTGTATAACAAAGGTAAGAGCATATTACATACATGGGACAATTAATTGTCTATTAAACAACTGATGTAGGTGTGTTTCGTGCACATGGCGGGCGAGTAGGGTGCGGTACATAACAAAGTGTTTCTGTGTGTTAAAGTTGCCTGATTGCTCCTTTGTTAAATCGCTGCATGTAGGTGTGTGCGTGCAGAGGGGGTGGAATGTGTGGCACTGGTACATGTGCCACAGTAATTGTTCTTTCCTTAAATAGCTGCTGTCATAGTTACTGCGTGCCTGTGGGCATGTTGTTAGAATACATTGGCACCTGAAACCTTCAAAAAAAAAAAAAAAACTTCTCAAGAGACTGAAGATTTCATGAACATACGCGCTCAAGACGAGGTGTGTGGAAGCATGTCTTTCTCATCCCGCTCTCCTTCTGCTGTTTTCTATTTGTGCATTTGTGTGTGTTTGTGTGCGTGTGTAAATTCACGACTCACCTGTTTCTCATTTTCATCCTCCAGTCTCAGCCTCTCCTCGATGCAGTTGCGGGCTTGCAGGAAGACTTTCCTCTGGGTGCGCTCAGTGAGAATCCTCACAAACACCCCCGACAAGTTGACGCTGGTGAATAGCACTGCGTTGGCCACCAGCTGCACACAAACAAGAAAAGACATGCCAAACAAAGCTGGCAGTGGCCTTTTTCTTTTTTCACTGTATGTCATGTGAGCCTGAAGGAACACACATGTCGATATGTGCATTTGTGTGTACAATCATACATCCCGGCTAGATTAGACTTCACAATCCTTGATTAATCCACGGGATGGAATGAATGGCAGACATCAAGGTCAACACAGTGATTTCAACATGAAAGCTTTACAGTGGAAAGGCTGACAAACAAAGTGCATTATTGGTTATTGATCACAGACTATTGATTCAAA
The DNA here is from genome assembly GCF_014851395.1 of Micropterus salmoides. NCBI lineage: Eukaryota > Metazoa > Chordata > Actinopteri > Centrarchiformes > Centrarchidae > Micropterus > Micropterus salmoides. The sequence goes on from NW_024041268.1 coordinate 17,344, forward strand.
CACTTCATTTGGATGATGGACTCTGTAGCCACTCTGTGTCGTCGCTTCTTAGGAGGTGAGAGCTGAAAGGTCAAAGAACACTCTAATCACACAAAGCTGGAGATGCTTTGGGGGGGGGGGGGGCATTTCTGCTACACAAAGTTATGTTTATTTTTTCAGAATTTTCTCTAATTTCATTTTCTTGTACATTTCTGGGTAATTTTACCTCCCCTGGCCTCTAAAAATAAGATTTACAAATAGATTACCATTTGGTTGCACTGCTCCCATCTGTTGGGGATGAGGGGTTACAATCCACAAAGGTTGGGAACCACTGATTTAATGCGTTACTGCTAATGAAGTAAGTTTGTCAAACTCGTGTGAACCATAGGAATGTTTTTATGTTTTAGCAGTGGTTCCCAACTTGGGGATGAAGAAAAATCTGAGGGTCCAGGAGAACAGAATTGAAAAGCAGAAAAAATGTGTTTCTAATACACAAATCACCTTTATTTTTCTTATTTTTTTCTTAAAACCTGGTCGATTGCTTGATCATTTTACATCTTATGCCACCTAAAAATTACAGACAAAACAATTCAAGAAGAATTAGTCTTAGATTTAACTGGTCATTGCCCAATGACAGTCAGAACCTGGTGGCAAGTGTAGATAGCTTCATTTTAGGAGTAACCTGATTGTCTTATAGGAAATATCTCAGAAACTGTATTTAACATGATGTTGATGTGTGAAAATACATCCTGAATACTAAATGATTACTTCTGCTTACAATCTGGGGCACAAGGACCAGTGAAAATTCAGCACTAAGTTGTGTACGTGGCTCTGCAGGATCCTCACTGCGTGCTTCAGCACCGACAGCTGGACAGCTCCTCCTCTGCCTCATTACAGAGGTAAGCAAAAGTGAAAGTTTGTGCTCGTTCCCAGTTTTACAGCTACGATTCCCTGGAGCTAAATCGATCAGGGGTTTTTAAATCTTTCTTCTCCAGGAAAAGTTGGACGTGCGAGCGTGATGTTTCTCAGCACCACTCATACAGACTTCATAGCCCAGCTGAGAGCTTCCCACAACTACAGTCTTCTACACTGGAGCGTCTGCTCAAGGCTGGTTTTAGAGTAAAAGGGGGACTCAACTCTTTGATATGATGATGGCTTAAGTGAAAAAAAATGTTAAAGATTCTAAGCATAAAGCAATAGAGTTGGTTGAGTGACTGAAGAGCTGATCAGGATGCAGGTGCAGCACTTACCGGTCTCCATAGCTTTTGTTTCCTTCCAGTGACCGACGTCGCTATGACAATGAAGTGGGATGCAGCCAGCATCACCCCGAACAGCACAGCCAGCAGCGTCCGCACCGGCAGCAGCACGTAAGCCACGAGGGTGACTAGCATGAGCTGCCACACGCCTTGCTCAGGGGTCCCGGCGCTCACCGGCTCCGAAGTGGCGAGTGCTAGCGGGAACGGGCAGCAGAGCAGCGCAAAGGTGAAGCTGAAGAGCAGGGCCAGCTTCGCTATTTGCTGCAGCTGCGTCACCTGCAGGTATTTAACGTTGGTGACGATAAACAGCGACAGGAACACCACGCAGTGCACCGGGTAGGAGCCCTTGGACAAGGTGAGACGCGGGTTGGAGAGCAGCTCCATCAGGGACAGAGACGACGCGGCCACGATGAGGACCGCCAGCGCTTTGAGCGTGGCGGTCTGCTCCAGCTTCAGGTTGTAGTTTGAAAGAGAGCTTCCAGCTCCTGGCTGTTGAACTCGTCCTCGCAGGCGATGGCGCCCAGGCGTGCACCGGCCGGACAGTGACCCTTCCTCCGTCGGGTCTTGACTCTTTCGAATGGCATCTCCTCCATGTTCCGGCCATTCATGAAGCGGGGGTGGCGCACGACCCCTCAACTTTTCTTTTCCTCTCCTCCGTTCTGGAATCGACCGGGCACCCTCTCCCAGTTCATGCGTCCTGGATGTCCGGATTGATGTCAGAGGGGAGAGGGTGGCAGTGGAGACAACAGAGCCCCGTGCGCGCTCTATCCACAGGTTGACGATTGTCGGTGTGTCGTCAGAAAAGTAGCCCGACCAATGTGCAGCACGCCTCTCTCTCTCATTCTCTCTCTCTCTCTCTCTCTCTCTCTCTCTCTCTCTCTCCGACCACCTGCGGTGCTTCAGACAGGGTTGCCCCTGATCATGCGCTCTTACAGGAGGGACCACGCTTGCCTATGATGATAGTCAAAACACATCACCACGAGGCTTGGCGAACAGCCATGTCACGTAAAAAAACAATTTGACAGTATTTTCTCCGGTCTTACTTTCTCTCGCGTCTGAGATGCACAACTAGCTCACAAACCTCAAATATAAGCCTACATTACTGTTTGTCCTTCTCCTGCTTTAATTTGCTTGAGCGAAATGTCAGTGGTTGGGTGAAGACAGCAGCAAAACAGCGCTGGAGATTTCCCCTCGCAGTGTCTGCAGTCAGAGCTGATGTAGTTCCCAGCTAAAAATAGACCAGCTGCATCGGTGGATGGTCCAATATAGCAACAATTTGGTCTTTCCCGCATCTGTATTTCTCATACATTTTATTGCAGAGTCAAGTGTTTTTTTTTCAAACAGAGAATTAACAGAAAACACGTTACAGAGGGGATGTAATAGTCCTGCAGGGGGACTAAAAATAAGCTCTCTTCCCGAATTGACTGTGAAAATGTAAGAGTGAGGACGTGCATCTTAAACTGTGGTGCACCGTTGTATATGGTTGAGGACATGTTTTCTACATAGTGCATAGTTTGTGCATGTATTTGTGCATATTTTGTGCACGCATTTGTGTTATGCTGTGGGTAATCTAATGAGTTTAATTTGAGTTTTACTTAAACACCCAAGAGGATAAATTTTGTTCCTGCAGAACAAATATTGATAGAATAAAGACATATCAAAATGTAACCAATGAAGGACATATAAAAATGTAACTGACTATTTCAAAAATAACTATTTCAAAGCAGAACTATGAATTATGGGAGAATATGGGAAACAAGGACAGGGTAAATTGTCTTCAAAACAGCACCAGCTAAAATAGCAAGTAATTGACAAGAAAGTAAAAAAAAAAAGATCTTTAGGATATTCACCTCAGGTTTAAATTTGGTGTAGAACAAATAGTGACAGAATAAAGGCCTCCTTCAGTGACAATATAACTAATGTTAGCAGGGAATATAAACTTGCAATATGGAAGAACGTAAGCAAAAATATGCAGAAGTAAAACATGTAGAAAATATCATTATAAAGGAGCCAAATAAGATGCCAAAAACTGTTTACAGCAGAGGTCTTCAGGATATCAATAGGGGTTCAGCCAGATTAACCGTTTTGGGGGGCCTGGGGTGAAAATAAATTTTATTAACCCTATCTCTGTGGATTATGTACAGTATTCTTCTGCTGCATTATTATACGGCCCCAGGTTTGCAGTGTGGTAATCTTGTTAGACATACGAGTATGCACTAGCATCAGTTGAAATATTCAGTCTTAAAACTAGAGTTTTTATCAAAACAACTTCTATTGTGTTTTACTTGTGTATATTCTAGGGCTGTCCCCGACTAAGGATTTACATAGTCAGATCAGAATCGCCAAATTC
>NW_024041269.1:0-13752 GCF_014851395.1 Micropterus salmoides
TGGAGCCATAGCCTAAACCCAACAGGAAGTCGGCCATTTGAATTTTACGTCAAATTTTGGATGATTACACACTTCGTACTTTAACGAACTCCTCCTAGGGATTTAGTCCGACGACCCTTTCTGCTGTGCCTCTAAAGGCATTGAAGATGAAAAGTTGTGCTATTTGCAAGTTTTCGTCAATGGGCGTGTCCGTGGCGTGGCGTCAAAGATCAACTCTTCGCCATGACACGGAAGTTGTCGTAACTTCAGTGTACATGCTCACATCTGCACCAAACTGTACATGTAGGATGAGAGTCCCGCCCTGAACACATGTACATGCTGACATTCACCCACAGTCATAGCGCCACTGCTGGCAACAGGAAGTGACTTTTAACGAAGCAGCCCCCGCCGCACGTTTACCTACGTGCACGAATTTTCTGTGGTACGTGTATCTTGTCCAGACGCACAAAAAGCCTCTTGGAGCGACTAAAATCAACAGGAAGTCGGCCATTTTGAATTTACGTCAAATTTTGGATGATTACACATTCGTACTTTAACGAACTCCTCCTAGGGATTTAGTCCGACCGACTTCAAATTTGTGCTGTGCCTTCTAAAGGCATTGAAGATGAAAAGTTGTGCTATTTGCGAGTTTTCGTCAATGGGTGTGTCCGTGGCGTGGCGTCAGAGATCAAGTCTTCGCCATGACACAGGAAGTTGTTGTAACTTCAGTGTACATGCTCACATCTGAACCAAACTTTACGTGCTTGATAATCTCCCACCCCGTTATGGAGGACCGATCCTGACACAGTCAGAAATAAAATACAGAAATAAATAAATGCTCAATAATAAATAAGCATCCAATTAAATACACAAAAAAATAAAGTAAATAAATAAATGTAGGTAGTAATTAAATTATACAAGGAGACATAAATGTATATTTTAATTAGTGCCTTTACTATTCACCTTTGTTTAATTACCTTATTGTTTATTCAACTTTTTATTACTAATTTTTTTAATGTATTATTTATGTGGTGTTTTAATATTTTTGTCTGTTTTATCTTCCTTTGTATTTATTACCTTATTATTTCACCCATGGTATTATTTCTGCCTGTCTTTTTAAATTTTTGTATGCATTTCTGCCTCATTATGCAAATGAGGAGGGGCTGTGTCTCAAGGGGTCATCTTCTCTGCTATTGGTGGACCAGTCAGACAGGAGAGCTTACTCTGCCTGCAGACATCAACGATCTTGCCCTCACACAGTCAGATGGCTTCCTTCAGTGCGCTGAGGTGTTTAACAATCTGAAGACAATACTACCAGCAATTCTTCTCTTTTCGTAGACGCTCCGACAGACAGTGCTTTCAGTTTGCTGCATGCATGGACACAACTGCGGTATAGGAGAAGCACACGGTCAGCTGGCTGCAGCTAATCTGGAGTGCACTCGTATTCAATTCTGTATGGTAAATTCAGTTTTAACGGAGCAGAGCGAGCGGACAGGCAGAGTTAGAGACTTTTTCTGTCCGTTTCTCTCTTTACAAAGACGCATGTTGCAGTCAGAGTCTTCTCTGAGTCTCAGTAGCGACGAGCACACATACAACACAATTTATCAAATTACAAACGGATATACAGTATGAAAATAAGATGATTGGATTATACTCACAGGAAGTATAAACCTGTACATGCGTAAACACGTAAGGTCAGGGAAATTACTTACTTAGATTTAAGTACTGCAGTTGTACATTGAAATACCTTCCTACCTTTCTGATAGGAAGCCTTCTTGAGGTGGTATAAAACATTTCTTCTTATATCTGATTTGAGTTGTGGACAACTATGACCACATGAATTAAAAAAATTAAACATTTCACTGCCCAAGTCAGCTAAACACAAGTCTTGTTCATCAGACTACTGCTGTGGACAGATTTTGTCCCAGGATTTATTATGCATTTCTTCTTCTTCGTTGCATGATTTAGAATAATAAGGTGAGAAATGGGTCTATTCTGAGTTCATCCTGCACTGCAGCAGCTAATAAAGTCCATTTAATCCCAAAAACGCTTTCTTTTAGGCAGGCTGGAGCAGAAAACAACTCACCTTTCTCAAGTTGTACAGTAATGTCACATGTGTATGAAGGTGGATCAAACAAGCTAATCTTAAATGTCAAAGTAGAGAGGAGCCTAGTAGGCCTATTTATTTCATTCATTACACAATATGAATAAGCTATGCAGACAGTTGTAAAGAAAGAACATCTTTTTCTTCTGTTCTCTACTTGTTATAGTTACACAGTATTAGGGGTGTGGGCTGTATTAAAAGTATCCACTGTTCTCCCATGCTCTAACACACAGTAACGATGAAATGTGTGCTGTTCTCACATTCTTCCTCTGTATGTACACATAAACAACAAGGCAGGGAAATATAAAAGGAATTTATTTTATTGTTTGGGTACATTATTGTTCAGTGTACATGCTCACATCTGAAACAAACTTTACGTGCTTGATAACTCTCCCACCCCGCAGACATCTACACACCAATACCGATTTATATTCATAGCGGCAAGTGCTATGTAGCTCCACATAGGGGACACAGGAAGTGACATATAGCACCTTCATGCGGCGTCGGAACGCGTAGGAAATTCACAGCCGCACCGGCAGAGCTCCAGAATGTGCAACTCGGCCGGCTCACGCGCGGACGCGCTTACAAGTGCGAGGGCCCGCCAACGCTGCTTGCAGCTTTAATTTTTTTTTTTTTCTGCAAAGTAGGCCCAAATGACATGGCCTAAACATACTCGAAAACTCACCAAAATTTGCAAACATGTCAGAACCGGTGAAAAATTTCGTATTCTACAAGTTTCGCACATGGGCGTGCAAAATGACTCGCTAGCGCCACCTAGAAAATTGGAAAAGATTAGCCCCTCGTTCACGTTCAACCTACATGTACGAAATTTTCTGGGGACATGTATCGTATCAAGACGCACAAAAAAGCCTCAAGAACCCATAGCCTAAAGTCAACAGGAAGTCGGCCATTTTGAATTTTATGGCCATTTTTGGATGATTTACACACTTCGTACTTTAACGAACTCCTCCTAGGGATTTAGTCGGATCGACGTCAAATTTCTGCTGTGCCTTCTAAAGGCATTGACGATGAAAAGTTGTGCTATTTGCGCGTTTTCGTCAATGGGCGTGTCCGTGGCGTCGATGATTCGCATGAAACAGGAAGTTGTTGTAACTTCAGTGTACATGCTCACATCTGGACCAAACTGTACATGTAGGATGAGAGTCCCGCCCTGAACACATGTACATGCCGACATTCACCCACAGTCATAGCGCCACCTGCTGGCAACAGAAAGTGACCTTTAACGAAGCAGCCCCCGCCGCACGTTTCACCTACGTGCACGAATTTTCTGTGGTACGTGTATCTTGTCCAGACGCACAAAAAAGTCTCTTGGAGCCATAGCCTAAACCCAACAGGAAGTCGGCCATTTTGAATTTTACGTCAAATTTTGGATGATTTACACACTTCGTACTTTAACGAACTCCTCCTAGGGATTTAGTCCGACCGACCTCAAATTTGTGCTGTGCCTTCTAAAGGCATTGAAGATGAAAAGTTGTGCTATTTGCAAGTTTTCGTCAATGGGCGTGTCCGTGGCGTGGCGTCAAAGATCATCTTCGCCATGACACGGAAGTTGTCGTAACTTCAGTGTACATGCTCACATCTGGACCAAACTGTACATGTAGGATGAGAGTCCCGCCCTGAACACATGTACATGCTGACATTCACCCACAGTCATAGCGCCACCTGCTGGCAACAGGAAGTGACTTTAACGAAGCAGCCCCCGCCGCACGTTTCACCTACGTGCACGAATTTTCTGTGGTACGTGTATCTTGTCCAGACGCACAAAAAAGTCTCTTGGAGCCATAGCCTAAACCCAACAGGAAGTCGGCCATTTTGAATTTTACGTCAAATTTTGGATGATTTACACACTTCGTACTTTAACGAACTCCTCCTAGGGATTTAGTCCGACCGACCTCAAATTTTGCTGTGCCTTCTAAAGGCATTGAAGATGAAAAGTTGTGCTATTTGCAAGTTTTCGTCAATGGGCGTGTCCGTGGCGTGGCGTCAAAGATCAGCTCTTCGCCATGACACGGAAGTTGTCGTAACTTCAGTGTACATGCTCACATCTGGACCAAACTGTACATGTAGGATGAGAGTCCCGCCCTGAACACATGTACATGCTGACATTCACCCACAGTCATAGCGCCACCTGCTGGCAACAGGAAGTGACTTTAACGAAGCAGCCCCCGCCGCACGTTTCACCTACGTGCACGAATTTTCTGTGGTACGTGTATCTTGTCCAGACGCACAAAAAAGCCTCTTGGAGCGATGCCCTAAAATCAACAGGAAGTCGGCCATTTTGAATTTTACGTCAAATTTTGGATGATTTACACACTTCGTACTTTAACGAACTCCTCCTAGGGATTTAGTCCGACCGACTTCAAATTTGTGCTGTGCCTTCTAAAGGCATTGAAGATGAAAAGTTGTGCTATTTGCGAGTTTTCGTCAATGGGTGTCCGTGGCGTGGCGTCAGAGATCAAGTCTTCGCCATGACACAGGAAGTTGTTGTAACTTCAGTGTACATGCTCACATCTGAACCAAACTTTACGTGCTTGATAACTCTCCCACCCCGTATGGAGGACCGATCCTGACACAGTCAGAAATAAATACAGAAATAAATAAATGCTCAATAAATAAATAAGCATCCAATTAAATACACAAAAAAATAAAGTAAATAAATAAATGTAGGTAGTAATTAAATTATACAAGGAGACATAAATGTTATATTTTAATTAGTGCCTTTACTTATTCACCTTTGTTATAATTACCTTATTTGTTTATTCAACTTTATTTATTACTAATTTTTTTAATGTATTTATTTATGTGTGTGTTTTAATATTTTTGTCTGTTTTATTCTTCCTTTGTATTTATTTACCTTATTTATTTTCACCCATGGTATTTATTTCTGCCTGTCTTTTTTAAATTTTTGTATGCATTTCTGCCTCATTATGCAAATGAGGAGGGGCTGTGTCTCAAGGGGTCATCTTCTCTGCTATTGGTGGACCAGTCAGACAGGAGAGCTCCTACTCTGCCTGCAGACATCAACGATCTTGCCCCTCACACAGTCAGATGGCTTCCTTCAGTGCGCTGAGGTGTTTAACAACTCTGAAGACAATACTACCAGCAATGTCTTCCTTCTCTTTTCACGTAGACGCTCCGACAGACAGTGCTTTCAGTTTGCTGCATGCATGGACACAGAACTGCGGTATAGGAGAAGCACACGGTCAGCTGGCTGCAGCTAAATCTGGAGTGCACTCGTATTCAATTCTGTATGGTAAATTCAGTTTTAACGGAGCAGAGCGAGCTGACAGGCAGAGTTAGAGACTTTTTCTGTCCGTTTCTCTCTTTACAAAGACGCATGTTGCAGTCAGAGTCTTCTCTGAAGAGGGCATGAAGTCTCAGTAGTACCCGATGCGAGCACCACATACAACACAATTTATCAAATTACACAACGGATATACAGTATGAAAATAAGATGATTGGATTATACTCACAGGAAGTATAAAACCTGTTACATGCGTAACACTGTAATGTCAGGGAAATTACTTTACTTAGATTAAGTACTGCAGTTGTACATTTGAAATACCTTCCTACTTTCTGATAGGAAGCCTTCTTGAGGTGGTATAAAACATTTCTTCTTATATTCTGATTTGAGTTGTGGACAACTATGACCACATGAATTAAAAAATTAAACATTTCACTGCCCAAGTCAGCTATAACACAAGTCTTGTTCATCAGACTACATGCTGTGGACAGATTTTGTCCCAGGATTTATTATGCATTTCTTCTTCTTTGTTGCATGATTTAGAATAATAAGGTGAGAAATGGGTCTGTTCTGAGTTCATCCTGCACTGCAGCAGCTAAAAAGTCCATTTAATCCCAAAAACGCTTTTCTTTTAGGCAGGCTGGAGCAGAAAACAACTCACCTTTCTCAAGTTGTACAGTAATGTCACATGTGTATGAAGGTGGATCAAACAAGCTAATCTTAAATGTCAAAGTAGAGAGGAGCCTAGTAGGCCTATTTATTTTCATTCATTACAATATGAATAAGCTATGCAGACAGTTGTAAAGAAAGAACATCTTTTTCTTCTGTTCTCTACTTGTTATAGTTACACAGTATTAGGGGTGTGGGCTGTATTAAAAGTATCCACTGTTCTCCCATGCTCTAACACACAGTAACGATGAAATGTGTGCTGTTCTCACATTCTTCCTCTGTATGTACACATAAACAACAAGGCAGGGAAATATAAAAGGAATTTATTTTATTGTTTGGGTACATTATTGTTCAGTGTACATGCTCACATCTGAAACAAACTTTACGTGCTTGATAACTCTCCCACCCCGCAGACATCTACACACCAATACCGATTTATATTCATAGCGGCAAGTGCTATGTAGCTCCACATAGGGGACACAGGAAGTGACATATAGCACCTTCATGCGGCGTCGGAACCGCGTAGCAAATTCACAGCCGCACCGGCAGAGCTCCAGAATGTGCAACTCGGCCGGCTCACGCGCGGACGCGCTACAAGTGCGAGGGCCCGCCCAACGCTGCTTGCAGCTTTAATTTTATTTTTTTCTGCAAAGTAGGCCCAAATGACATGGCCATAACATACTCGAAAACTCACCAAAATTTGCAAACATGTCAGAACCGGTGAAAAATTTCGTATTCTACAAGTTTCGCACATGGGCGTGGCAAAATGACTCGCTAGCGCCACCTAGAAAATTGGAAAAGATTAGCCCCTCGTTCACGTTCAACCTACATGTACGAAATTTTCTGGGGACATGTATCGTATCAAGACGCACAAAAAAGCCTCAAGAACCCATAGCCTAAAGTCAACAGGAAGTCGGCCATTTTGAATTTTATGGCCATTTTTGGATGATTTACACACTTCGTACTTTAACGAACTCCTCCTAGGGATTTAGTCGGATCGACGTCAAATTTCTGCTGTGCCTTCTAAAGGCATTGACGATGAAAAGTTGTGCTATTTGCGAGTTTTCGTCAATGGGCGTGTCCGTGGCGTCGATGATTCGCATGAACAGGAAGTTGTGTAACTTCAGTGTACATGCTCACATCTGGACCAAACTGTACATGTAGGATGAGAGTCCCGCCCTGAACACATGTACATGCCGACATTCACCCACAGTCATAGCGCCACCTGCTGGCAACAGAAAGTGACCTTTAACGAAGCAGCCCCCGCCGCACGTTTCACCTACGTGCACGAATTTTCTGTGGTACGTGTATCTTGTCCAGACGCACAAAAAAGTCTCTTGGAGCCATAGCCTAAACCCAACAGGAAGTCGGCCATTTTGAATTTTACGTCAAATTTTGGATGATTTACACACTTCGTACTTTAACGAACTCCTCCTAGGGATTTAGTCCGACCGACCTCAAATTTCTGCTGTGCCTTCTAAAGGCATTGAAGATGAAAAGTTGTGCTATTTGCAAGTTTTCGTCAATGGGCGTGTCCGTGGCGTGGCGTCAAAGATCAGCTCTTCGCCATGACACGGAAGTTGTCGTAACTTCAGTGTACATGCTCACATCTGCACCAAACTGTACATGTAGGATGAGAGTCCCGCCCTGAACACATGTACATGCTGACATTCACCCACAGTCATAGCGCCACCTGCTGGCAACAGGAAGTGACTTTTAACGAAGCAGCCCCCGCCGCACGTTTCACCTACGTGCACGAATTTTCTGTGGTACGTGTATCTTGTCCAGACGCACAAAAAAGCCTCTTGGAGCGATGCCCTAAAATCAACAGGAAGTCGGCCATTTTGAATTTTACGTCAAATTTTGGATGATTTACACACTTCGTACTTTAACGAACTCCTCCTAGGGATTTAGTCCGACCGACCTCAAATTTCTGCTGTGCCTTCTAAAGGCATTGAAGATGAAAAGTTGTGCTATTTGCAAGTTTTCGTCAATGGGCGTGTCCGTGGCGTGGCGTCAAAGATCAACTCTTCGCCATGACACGGAAGTTGTCGTAGCTTCAGTGTACATGCTCACATCTGCACCAAACTGTACATGTAGGATGAGAGTCCCGCCCTGAACACATGTACATGCTGACATTCACCCACAGTCATAGCGCCACCTGCTGGCAACAGGAAGTGACTTTTAACGAAGCAGCCCCCGCCGCACGTTTCACCTACGTGCACGAATTTTCTGTGGTACGTGTATCTTGTCCAGATGCACAAAAAAGTCTCTTGGAGCCATAGCCTAAACCCAACAGGAAGTCGGCCATTTTGAATTTTACGGCCATTTTGGATGATTACACACTCGTACTTTAACGAACTCCTCCTAGGGATTTAGTCGACCGACTTCAAATTTCTGTTGTGCCTTCTAAAGGCATTGAAGATGAAAAGTTGTGCTATTTGCAAGTTTTGTCAATGGGCGTGTCCATGGCGTGGCGTCAAAGATCAAGTCTTTGCCATGACACAGGAAGTTGTGTAACTTCAGTGTATATGCTCACATCTGCACCAAACTGTACATGTAGGATGAGAGTCCCGCCCTGAACACATGTACATGCTCACATTCACCCACAGTCATAGCGCCACCTGCTGGCAACAGGAAGTGACTTTTAACGAAGCAGCCCCCGCCGCACGTTTCACCTACGTGCACAAATTTTCTGTGGTACGTGTATCTTGTCCAGACGCACAAAAAAGTCTCTTGGAGCGATGCCCTAAAACCAACAGGAAGTCGGCCATTTTGAATTTTACGTCACATTTTGGATGATTTACACACTTCGTACTTTAACGAACTCCTCCTAGGGATTTAGTCCGACCGACTTCAAATTTGTGCTGTGCCTTCTAAAGGCATTGAAGATGAAAAGTTGTGCTATTTGCGAGTTTTCGTCAATGGGTGTGTCCGTGGCGTGGCGTCAGAGATCAAGTCTTCGCCATGACACAGGAAGTTGTTGTAACTTACGTGTACATGCTCACATCTGAACCAAACTTTACGTGCGTGATAACTCAAGGGGTCATCTTCTCTGCTATTGGTGGACCAGTCAGACAGGAGAGCTCTTACTCTGCCTGCAGACATCAACGATCTTGCCCCTCACACAGTCAGATGGCTTCCTTCAGTGCACTGAGGTGTTTAACAACTCTGAAGACAATACTACCAGCAATGTCTTCCTTCTCTTTTCATGTAGATGCTCCGACAGACAGTGCTTTCAGTTTGCTGCATGCATGGACACAGAACTGCGGTATAGGGAGAAGCACACGGTCAGCTGGCTGCAGCTAAATCTGGAGTGCACTCGTATTCAATTCTGTATGGTAAATTCAGTTTTAACGGAGCAGAGCGAGCTGACAGGCAGAGTTAGAGACTTTTTCTGTCCGTTTCTCTCTTTACAAAGACGCATGTTGCAGTCAGAGTCTTCTCTGAGATGCGAGCACGACATACAACACAATTTATCAAATTACACATCGGATATACAGTATGAAAATAAGATTGATTGGATTATACTCACAGGAAGTATAAAACCTCTTACATGCGTCTATTAAAAGTAAAGTAACACAAAAATGTCAGGGAAATTACTTTACTTAGATTTCAGGACTGCAGTTGTACATTTGAAATACCTTCCTACCTTTCTGATAGGAAGCCTTCTTGAGGTGGTATAAAACATTTCTTCATATATTCTGATTTGAGTTGTGGACAACTATGACCACATGAATTAAAAAATTAAACATTTCACTGCCCAAGTCAGCTATAACACAAGTCTTGTTCATTAGACTACATGCTGTACAGTATTTGACTACAGATTTTGTCCCAGGATTTATTATGCATTTCTTCTTCTTCGTTGCATGATTTAGAATAATAAGGTGAGAAATGGGTCTATTCTGAGTTCATCCTGCACTGCAGCAGCTAATAAAGTCCATTTAATCCCAAAAACGCTTTTCTTTTAGGCAGGCTGGAGCAGAAAACAACTCACCTTTCTCAAGTTGTACAGTAATGTCACATGTGTATGAAGGTGGATCAAACAAGCTAATCTTAAATGTCAAAGTAGAGAGGAGCCTAGTAGGCCTATTTATTTTCATTCATTACACAATATGAATAAGCTATGCAGACAGTTGTAAAGAAAGAACATCTTTTTCTTCTGTTCTCTACTTGTTATAGTTACACAGTATTAGGGGTGTGGGCTGTATTAAAAGTATCCACTGTTCTCACATGCTCTAACACACAGTAACGATGAAATGTGTGCTGTTCTCACATTCTTCCTCTGTATGTACACATAAACAACAAGGCAGGGAAATATAAAAGGAATTTATTTTATTGTTTGGGTACATTATTGTTCAGTGTACATGCTCACATCTGAAACAAACTTTACGTGCTTGATAACTCTCCCACCCCGCAGACATCTACACGCCAATACCGATTTATATTCATAGCGGCAAGTGCTATGTAGCTCCACATAGGGGACACAGGAAGTGACATATAGCACATTCATGCGGCGTCGGAACCGCGTAGGAAATTCACAGCCGCACCGGCAGAGCTCCATAATATGCAACTCGGCCGGCTCACACGCGGATGCGCTTACAAGTGCGAGGGCCCGCCCAACGCTGCTTGCAGCTTTAATTTTAAATATTCTTTAAGATGCAATATTTTTTGCTTCTTTTAGTGACTCTGCTCTTGCTGTAGGGTCAAAATTAACATACTGTCCATGGCGAGCAGTGTTTCTTTACTTGGGAGTGGCATCTGGTAAAACAGTTACAATTAATTAAATATTACAATAAAAGTACTTTGTATGTAAAAGTCATAGATTGAATATTAAAGGACAAAAACTAAATTGCCAATCATGGAAACCACTTTTCAGCGGTCGCACCACTTTAAGTATTTTCCCTCTTAAGTAAGGACTATCTTAGGCCGTACAAAGCATTACAAAGGAGACTGAAAATAGTCTCAATTAGGCTTCTTAAGTCTCAGCTTTTTTACGGCCTGGGTTAACACCCCTTTAGTGTCGTTTTTGGATGTCTCGCCATCAAGTTAGCAACAATAATACGTCCGGTTACGCTTTCAAAATAAAACTAGTGAATAACGTTTTGAAACAGAATTACTTGCGTTCCAAAGGCAAACAAATAAAGAAAACTCAATATTGACTTTATGTTTAACACAGGAAACCGGTGAAAGTACGGTTTCTGGTTAAATGTAAATGCTCTGTATTTGTATAGCACCTTTCTAGTCTTTTTGACCACTCAAAGCGCTTTTACACTACATCTGCATTCACCAGTCATACACATTCATACACTGAGCCTAAGTGCTCCAACGGAAACTAACATTCACACACATTCATACACTGACGGAACAGCCACCAGCGGCAATTCGGGGTTCAGTATCTTGCCCAAGGACACTTCGACACGCAACCAGGGGGAGCCAGGGATTGAACCGCCGACCTTCCAATTAACGGCCAACCCGCTCTACCTCCTGAGCCCCAGACGCCCCAAAACCGCCCATCTCAACCGTGTCTCCTTACCATAGACTGTAGCCTACATAAAAAATACGGGCCTTAAAGCAGCGCTATTTTGACCCTCGGCGCATCCAGTAGTTCCAACAGTGTGCGCTCACTTTAGCACCAGACCGCACCGAGGAAGAACAGAGAGAAGCGGCTAAGACGCAGTTGGAAAAACGAGATCCCACGGGCCCAGAAGCAGGTCTTAAGTGTAAAAACGGCATCATTCCAGATTTCTGAAAGCCGCCATTTGCTGAAGGCGTTTTTTTTATTCCTGGAAACTCCGGTGAGTAAAGTTTGTAACCTTTAGGAGAGAGCTAAAAGTGCAGCGTGATCCTAGCTTAAATGGGCGGGTTAAAACCAAATACTGTAGGTTAAAAGCAGTCGGAGGATGTTGTGAACTGTTCAACAGTATTTTGTTGTGTCCTGGTTTCAAACTAATCTCTGGAGGTACTTTTGGATGTGTAAGCACATGTAGTACCTTCAGAGGTATTTTTATTTAGAGTATTTATGATTATACATGTTATACATGCCTTTTTCGTTCCGTCAACATTACGTTATCAGTTAACCTCTAGATAATCCATTATTGACATTTGTCAATGGATTCAGAATCGTCCAAGTCCGCATCACGATGCATCTAAAGATCAGTTATTTTCCACACCCCTAGTGGAGCCTGATGGCTGACGGCACAAATGAGCCTCCAAAGCTCTTTGAGGCTCGGGCTGGATGAGTCTGTGGCTGAAGGAGCTCCTGAGCTGCCTCAGCTCAGCATAGAGAGGATGAGAGGGGTTGTCCATGATGGTTTTCAGCTTCCCTCTCATCCTCCTCTCAGTCACTGCCTCCACACTGTCCACTTCCATCCCCACCACCGAGCTGGCCTTCCTCACCAGCTCGCCCAGTTTGTTGGTGCACTTACCAAACATCAATCAACTGTTAATTAAACATATCAGATCTACAAGAGTAACAGAGAGTGAACTGACCTCAGAGTCTCCAGTCTGCAGTGTGGATCCTCCAGAAAACCACACAGCAGCTTCACTCCTGAATCCTGCAGGTAGTTGTTACTCAGGTCCAGCTCTCTCAGATGGGAGGGGTTGGACTTGAGAGCTGAGACCAGAGAAGCACAGCTGATCTCTGACAAATTGCAGAACATCAATCTGAATAAAGAATAAATGATGGAGATAAAAATCCATTTCTAATCCAATCAGATGTGTTCAGGTTTTAAATGTGGAGCTCAACATTACTATGTCCTAATCAATGAGCTTTTCCCTAAAATGAGTAGAGGGACTTTGTCATTGTGTTATTGTGGATCATCATAATGTCAGCCTTCTACAGACATCATCCAAATGTCAGCACAACATTCAATTCAATTCAATTCAATTTTATTTATATAGCGCCAAATCACAACAACAGTTATCTCACAGCGCTTTTCATAAAAGAGCAGGTCTAGACCGTACTCTGTGATGATATTTACAGAAGCCCAACAGTTCCCACCAAGAGCAGCACTAGGAGACAGAGGCAAGGAAAAACTTCCTTTTAAGAGGCAGAAACCTCGAGCAGAACCATGACTCAGGGTGGGCGGCCATCTGCCTCGACCGGTTGGGATGAGAGAGAGAGAGAGAGAGATGTAAGGAGAGAGAGATGTAAGGAGAGAGAGAGGGGAGGGAGGCAGCCTACACAATATACACACAGAGGTACAGACAGTAAAGGTGATGTTGCTATAGACTAAATGAAAAATGGTACAGATATTTATAGCAGTGTTAATGATAACCATCGTAATGTTAATGATTATAATAACAATAAGACTAGCAACAATAGTCGTTGCAGCAGAGGGTGTCGAGCAGGAACACGGGGGCAGCAGGTGACCCGCAACCACAGATCCAGACTCCACAGCTCCAGAGCCAGAAAACCTGCAGGAAGTGAAAGGAGAGAGGAGAGGGACGAGAAAGCACAAGACTACCGGAAAGGGGAGAAGTTGTGTTAGTAACATGCAATAATGGGATAAGGTTGCATACAGAGGGAGAGAAAGTAGAGGAGAGAGGAGCTCATTCATACACCTATTCATGTCAACACAGATCAATAACATGCTGCTGATCTCAGGACAGTCTGTGTGTGTGTGTGTGTGTGTGTGTGTGTGTGTGTGTGTGTGTGTGTGTGTGTGTGTGTGTGTGTGTGTTCTGAAGGATCAATAGTGATCAGACATTATTTGTGAAAACACATTGAAAC
>NW_024041270.1:0-26853 GCF_014851395.1 Micropterus salmoides
TAACCCCTAGTTGCTCCAGAGACGTGTGCCTCTGTATATATAGCAATTGTAAGTGCATTGGATATAAATGTCAGCTAAATTGTAAAATGTAATATTTCTGGTTCTGTTAGCTGTTATCGCCACATATTGACAGGAATTGACACTCTTGAAAAACTATTTTATTTTTAACTAGGCTTTCCTGGTTAAATGAAGGTTGATAGAATGTAATAAGCTCTTGATGGTTGAATTAACACTCGCTGTTACTTACTGAGATACACAAATGGTAGGTTTGAACTTTACCCTAATCGGGTAAGGAAGAGGCATTATAGATGATTGAGAGTGAAGGCTGTGTTGGTATTATAAATTGCAGCTCCAGTTTATCATTCCAGTGAACTGAAACCGAACTGACCCAAAAGCTGATAGCTACTGCATCGCCTGAATTCCTTTCATGGGTTCCCAGACAGAATCGTAGACGTTTCACTGCCAGTTATGCATTTTTTGATGTCTGCTTGGTCAACATGGTCTGCCACAAAGACCTAAAGACAGACTTTGACCTGCTACAAAAAGTGAAAAAAGGAATGGTCACAAAACAAAACATCCGGTAAACT
This sequence comes from Micropterus salmoides, assembly GCF_014851395.1. Taxonomy (NCBI): domain Eukaryota; kingdom Metazoa; phylum Chordata; class Actinopteri; order Centrarchiformes; family Centrarchidae; genus Micropterus; species Micropterus salmoides. The sequence goes on from NW_024041270.1 coordinate 588, forward strand.
AAACAACAGCTTGGGAACAACCGCAAGAAAGTGTTTTGTTTTCTGTCTGGTTTTCTGTATAAAACAGCATCATTTTTATTTAAGAACAGCTGTTATTTTTCCTTTTAACACATACAGTATATTCATTTTCTATATTCAACAGGACTAGATAGAGAGACGTACCTTCCCTCATATGCAGGAGGTAAATACTGTTTATATGGATGTGTCTTTGCTTAAATGTGTATAAATACATGGAATTAGGTAGCACTGTGAGGTATGTTTACTGACTGTCGAAAGTACCAGTAAAATCTGCCTCTCTAATAACCTCTTTTGTTTTTAGTCTCATCTTCATTTAAGAGGCAAAATTCTCACAAAGGACGATTTTATCTCACTCTCTGCAGCCTCTTTCACTTGTGTTTACACATCCATTAGGCACTTGGCGTCTGTCAGCCAGCAGACATTTGCGGCACTCAATGTAAATGTCTCACCATTCAACTTTTAAATAATTGCTGTCATTTGTTTAATCCAACTACAATCCCATTTCCAAAAAAGCTGGCAGGCTGTGTTAAATAGAAATAGTAACAAAACGTGATGATGTGCAAAACCCCATATTAATTGAAAATAGCACAAAAACAACTTTTCAAATGTTGAAAGTGAGAAATGTTATTGGGTTTTGGAAAATGATTTGCCCATTTTGGGATTGAGGGAGATAAAATCATCCTTTGTGAGAGTTTTAAAACGAACAAAGCAAATATGGCGACATACACAGTACAAATGTAGGTTATAAGTTTTATTTGCACGGTACAAAATATTTTAATAAAAATACCACATCAAAAACTCTGTCAGTAGCATCGTGTTTCTGCTTTGTATGACTTATAATGGTGCTTTCAGACCAAATGCGAATTTAATCCTCACTACGCTTTCCTCACATGAGTACATTCGCTGCAAGTGTTCACACACAACACAAGAAGGCGATTAGAACCCGCAAAAATTTGGAAAGTTGGAAATTTTCAACTCACGCGAAGGCCTTAGTGAAGTGAAGGCTTAGCGCCCCCCAACAGGAAATTGTGGCTCTACACGTCTTTGCATTGACTTTGTATGTAAACTCACCGCCCCAAACGCTCGCTTCGCTTTTGATCTGAAAGCACAGTAAGACCCAATCAGAGTGCCAAACGTGAGCGGCTGCATCATCGTTTCTAAAGTCCTACGTTTTTGCCCGTCTGCACTAAAACGCTCAGACTTCTTTGTTTTAGGTCTTCCTTTTTGCCGTTTTAGTCTGGAAGGTGCAAATGTAGCATAAGGTCTCCATTTTAATAAAAAAACGCAGTAGTGTGGATGAATGAATGAATGAATTTAGTTATTGGAATGAAGTTATTAGAAAGGCAGGAGCAGGACGTGTTGACTGGTAGTTTGGGTTGTCAGTACTTGTATCTATATCTAATTCCATGTCCCAACTTTTTTGAAACATGTTGGCATCAAAACAATCACATTTCTCAGTTTCAACATTTGATAAGTTGTAGGGATGTAGGGACAGAGTAGGGAAGTCAAAAGGTATTGCAAGATTTTTAACATTTCTTTGAAAATTGTACAGAAAGTGGTAGCAGATAGGGTTACTAACTCATTCCTCCACTGATTCCTCGTGTGTTTCGATGTTACATTTCTTATATTGGCCAAGGATAAGGTAATAATGGAATAATCTGTTCATGCACTGAGTTGCCAAAGCATGTACGTGTGTGTTTCCATGAGATGGAGCAACAAATCTCTTGGGTTGTGAGGGGTTGAGAGAGCTTTCCATGAAATGTTCACGAATTTAAAGAGACTGATCATTTCTTGCTACCATGTACGGAAGTCGCTGAAATTGTCTTTCGTTATCTTTTAATGACGTGGTCCGTAAGAATGACCTACACTTTCAGGATCAGCACTGGAAGAAAGATGAAATCTTCTCTTAATCTTTCTTTTTATTCTTTTTGCTTTCACTTTAATCCTAAATGTATCTTTGATTCTTATTTCTTCTTATCTGCCTCTCCCGTTTTGTTCCTGGCTAAACCTCTACCCTCAGTGGCTCCAGGAGTGAGACAACCTGCTCTCTCCTAAATCACTCCAAAAAGGCCAACAGACGAGATTTATATCCCTTAAACCAAACACAGAACGCAGGAAGAAGGGTTAATGGAAAAGAAGAGGATGACACAGCTGTCTCAGAATAAGCATAGAGATGAGGCTGAACTAAGTATGCAAAAAGAGTTTTGGTGACCTTTATTTAAATCTGATCACTAAAAAAATTATTTAGAAGTTCACATGTACAAAAACAGTAGGATTGTTTCAGTTTAGAGTCTGCATTCGATTAGGTTTCTCTGTTGTGATTTATATAATTAAGTTAATGTCAAGAAGGAGAAGTCCTCAAATACGAGGTTCATGCAACAGAATAGTAGACCAGTGTAGTTGGATTGAATGTATTTGAGACTCCTTATATAAACAGATACCAAGTAAATTAGGTTGATATTTCTCAGCTCACTTCTCATAAGACAGAGCACAACAATGATGACGCAGAAACAGCACAGAGTCATAAATTCACTCTATCTGGCCAAGGTGGCAATTGTATTGACAGTAATTGACAATGACTCAGTGACATGCTGCTGAAAATTCACAAGAAGGAAATCTTAACTGGGCCCTGCAATGGATTGGCGACCTGTCCAGGGTGTAACCCACGTTTGCCCAATGTCAGTTGGGATTGGCTCCAGCCCCTCGCAACCCTGTAGGCAGGATAAGCGGTTGACGATGGATGGATGGATGGAAATCTTAACTGTTTAGTTCTGCTTAAAAAAATGTCCTAACTTTGTAACCTTGAACAAATATAAAGAAAAGGAAAAGAGGAGTTTTTCAGCTGTTACATTAGGATTATTCCCAAGTGAACATATGCACACACAAAAGCATGCTCGCAGTAGGAGATAACAGGCTTAAAGACTCTCTGCGGGGACGTAGTTTGTACGTGACCTAACCAAACGACCTCTGACCTCTGAGGTGTGGACAGAGTCTTGGAGCAGACGAAAGGAGGATGATGCCGTTGGAGGGGGCGACTGGGGAAATGGAGAGAGGAAAAATAACAGGAGAGGAGGAGGTAAAAGCAGAGATTCGTAGATAAAAAGAGAGAGGAGATGGGAAACAAGCCAGAATAAGGAGAAAAAGGCCGCAAGAATGTCATCCTGGGAAAGTGGTCCTTCACAAGTAGCTAATTTTAATGGCAGATTATGTTCAGTCAATCATAAATAAATAAGGCTTACTGTTCTTGGGCAACACAAGGATGTGGAAGATGCACAACACTTTCTCTGTTGTTTGAACCAACACAAAAGTCTTAATCTGCTCTCACCATCTGAGGAAGTGAAGACCTGGATTAACTTAATTTTTGATGGAAATGAGCCCACAGGAACTGGAAGACTCTTTGTTGTTACATAAATTGGTAGGCTACTTGTTTATGTGAAGTGTTTGGTCTACTGCTACACACACACATACACACACTTTTTTTCCAAAATGAATCTGACACCCTTGCTTCAGGTAGCCTGATACAACATTCAAAGAAAAATGGAGAGAAAATGAAAATAAGCCGTAGGTTAGTAGAAAGTCTTTCAAAGTACAGTTAGACATTTTGGGAAATACGCTTATTTACCTTCTTTCTGGACAATTGGATTAGAGGGCTGATACCGCTCTCATGTCTGTATGATAAATATTTTGGTTATCTTTGCTTAGCACAGCCGCAGCTCTCCTTAAAGCCCCACCATGTCATTTATATATTTCAGTTGTTGTAGAGACGTAACAAATTAGATATAACATGTTGGTGAGTTTAAGAGGTGCTGGTACGAAGATTAGCAAAACTAGCTGTTTCCCCTTGTTTCCAGTCTTTATGCTAATCTAAACTGCCCTGCTGGCTGTAGCTTCATATTTACCATACAGACAGGAGAGAGACAATTTCCTCTCATCTAACTCAGCAAGAAAGTGAATTTCTCAAAAACATGTCTTTAAAAACAACAAAACAAGATGAAACTTCAGCATTTGCTCTTCAAATTGTATTATTTAAATCAATTTAAACTTGCATTTTTGTTAGTTATAACATAATAATCAAATGCCAGTAAAATTAATACAAAATAAAAACAAGCTATCTATATGTTAATGACAGCATTTAGTAAAGTAATAGTTTCCCCTTATCATCTGAACAATCCTGATGAATCAAACGGCAAAAGTAGTATAACCTAAGCAGGTTAAAATAAGCCGTGAGAGGAATTTGCCAATAAATATTACACCTAGCGGGAGGTTTCAGGGGCCTGTATGACCATCATGTCTGTCTCCCTCAACCTCTCCCTTCATGTCTCCAGCCCCCAATCTATTATCCCTGACCCCGACATTCAGTACATACCAAAGATCAAAGCCTGACAAGACCCCCGAAGAGCACTCTCATTGTTTCATGTCCTTTAACTCACTCAGGTGTTCAAAATGTGGGTACCTGTGCTTCTGTGTGTGCGTTTGTGCAGTCCAGAGCAGCTTAAAGCGAAATAAAGAAACACTGAACAAGTCAAACAAGTCCTGGATCACAAAAGTCTCGGTTCAAATCATTCTCCTTAAAATAAACCAATATTTGGCTAATTTGTGCGTGCTAAATTTACAGTAATCCCTCAAACATTTGGATGGGCCCAAATCTGACTTCATTAAGTCATATCCAGATGTGATATAGATTTATAATGACGCAAAGTAAGCATCTCTTTTCATTCCTTGAATATTTATTTATTAGGCCAATGCATTGAAAGGACTCAAGTCTCAGTTGTGTAAAATACTTCTAATACAGCAGATCAAAAATGCTGTGTCATTTTACTTTAACAGTCATTAGTCAGAGACCTAAAAGACAACTATACTTACAATTTGCTTTTGTAAAACTTGACTTGGACTTGCCTCAAAATGCTGGTTATGATTTATATAATTGTTTTTCATCAAAACTGCATGAAATGGTCAGTTTTTTAAAATTTTTTAACATATTTTTGGAAACTAATTTTGCGAAGACATTGTATTCTTTGACACGTACAGTGCCTTGCGAAAGTATTTGGTCCCCTTGAACTTTTCGACCTTTTGCCACATTTCAGGCTTCAAACATAAAGATATAAAACTGTAATTTTTTGTGAAGAATCAACAACAAGTGGGACACAATTATGAAGTGGAACGAAATTTATTGGATATTTCAAACTTTTTTAACAAATAAAAAACTGAAAAATTGGGCGTGCAAAATTATTCAGCCCCTTTACTTTCAGTGCAGCAAACTCTCTCCAGAAGTTCAGTGAGGATCTCTGAATGATCCAATGTTGACCTAAATGACTAATGATGATAAACAGAATCCACCTGTGTGAAATCAAGTCTCCATATAAATGTACCTGCTCTGTGATAGTCTCAGAGGTCCGTTTAAAGCGCAGAGAGCATCATGAAGAACAAGGAACACACCAGGCAGGTCCGAGATACTGTTGTGGAGAAGTTTAAAGCCGGATTTGGATACAAAAAGATTTCCCAAGATTTAAACATCCCAAGGAGCACTGTGCAAGCGATAATATTGAAATGGAAGGAGTATCAGACCACTGCAAATCTACGAAGACCCGGCCGTCCCTCTAAATTTTCAGCTCATACAAGGAGAAGACTGATCAGAGATGCAGCCAAGAGGCCCATGATCACTCTGGATGAACTGCAGGGATCTACAGCTGAGGTGGGAGACTCTGTCCATAGGAGAACAATCAGTCGTATACTGCACAAATCTGGCCTTTATGGAAGAGTGGCAAGAAGAAAGCCATTTCTTAAAGATATCCATAAAAAGTCTCGTTTAAAGTCTGCCACAAGCCACCTGGGAGACACACCAAACATGTGGAAGAAGGTGCTCTGGTCAGATGAAACCAAAATCGAACTTTTTGGCAACAATGCGTTATGTTTGGCGTAAAAGCAACACAGCTCATCACCCGGAACACACCACTGTCCAACATGGTGGTGGCAGCATCATGGTTTGGGCCTGCTTTTCTTCAGCAGGGACAGGGAAGATGGTTAAAATTGATGGGAAGATGGATGGAGCCAAATACAGGACCATTCTGGAAGAAAACCTGATGGAGTCTGCAAAAGACCTGAGACTGGGACGGAGATTTGTCTTCCAACAAGACAATGATCCAAAACATAAAGCAAAATCTACACTGGAATGGTTCACAAATAAACATATCCAGGTGTTAGAATGGCCAAGTCAAAGTCCAGACCTGAATCCAATCGAGAATCTGTGGAAAGAACTGAAAACTGCTGTTCACAAACGCTCTCCATCCAACCTCACTGAGCTCGAGCTGTTTTGCAAGGAGGAATGGGCAAAGATTTTAAGTCTCTCTATGTGCAAAACGTACCCCAAGCGACTTACAGCTGTAATCGCAGCAAAAGGTGGCGCTAAAAAGTATTAACTTAAGGGGGCTGAATAATTTTGCACGCCCAATTTTTCAGTTCTTTATTTGTTAAAAAAGTTTGAAATATCCAATAAATTTCGTTCCACTTCATAATTGTGTCCCACTTGTTGTTGATTCTTCACAAAAAATAACAGTTTTATATCTTTATGTTTGAAGCCTGAAATGTGGCAAAAGGTCGAAGGGGGCCGAATACTTTCGCAAGGCACTGTATGTGGTTAGGTTATTTCTTAGCCTTGTAAGCCACATCAGTCTTTTTGCATGACTGTCAGCTGTATTTGATTTCAGCCTGGTTCGCATAAGTGACGCCAGCAGAGAACCTGAGGGACACTGAATTAGATTAATATAACAGCAGAAGTATCAAAAGCTAAGACTCAAGTGTGTGTCTGCATGTGAGAGGAGGAGACAGAGTACAAAGAAAGAAACGCAAACCAATCGACTGAATGACCCTAAAGCTGCAGAGTCACACACCTGTTTGCTGTCATTTTAGGACAACAGATAAAACCCGGTTGTCCTCATCTACCTACATCAGTGCATCACTAACCTTTTAACCCAAAGTCTCTATACCTCCCACAGTTTGTCTGTTTTTCATCACGCCGTTCCCTTCATCTGTGAGGTTGCTACACTTGAACAGCAAACGGAGCCAAACAACAACAACAGCCTGGTCGCAGAAAAGACCCCCAAGACACGATCATAAACAGGCCACACTGGCCAGCGCTTGACCCCACGGGGCTGCCTCTCTAAGTGGGCTGAAAAAATAAATCCACTCCCTTTGCTGACCCTCCCGTCATGAATCTCTAAATATTTCTAAGCCCCGATAAGCATCTGAGCTTCAGAGTCATACGTGAGAGAAGAAGATGACTAGTGAGATGGGTGTCTGGAACGCATACAGGCGCTATAAATGTGGCTTTAATTAGTGAGGCACTTAAATCAGACTGTTTTTTTGGCTTTAGGCCTCAAATTACTCTTAGATTATTGCCCTACTAATGTATATATGTTTGATCTATGTTTTGGCATAGAAACAACATTGAGGGTCAAATACATCACTTAAACTTTCTACTTTCCAGAACAGTTTCCAAAGTCAGGAATTTTGGATGCTTGGCTGTATGTGGTTGAGAAGCAGCACATATTGTGGCAACAGATCCATGAAATTAAGTTCAAAATACAGTACAATACTATCTATCTATTTATTTATCTGTCTATCTATTGAAGAGAGGGGATAACTTAAGCATACTTGGATTTAGACACATGATGTTGATTTATTATGTATTAGAAGATTTTTCAGTCTTAGCTATGTGGCATAGTACTGTTCTGAAAATGCTGCATCATGACCATGTTGTTCTGTTTATGTGCAGATAGAAATGTCTTGTTACACTATGAAATAGTGTTTGAGAACAGTACTTTATTCAATATATAAATAAAGTACCTAACTTGAAGTTTATGGGTTTAGGATTGCTTTTATTTTCTTGGAAAATGTAATTACTTCACAGAAAAGATGTCATCACAGAATAAGACTTCATAGATAGAAAAAAGACACAAACACCAGCCTAAACATGTACACTATTGTTGTAAAGTATTTGGTGCAAATTCTAATTGAAAAAACAAAGATGGTGTGAAACTTTATTAGCAATGTCAACCTGAACAGGTGCAATCCGACAAGCTGATCAAAACTTCTCAACAGCAGTGTTTTATGATACTTAATTAATATCTAGTTAATATAAAACAGCTTTGACAAACAATCATTGGTTTAGCCAGTTCAATTAGCTGCATTAATTGATGTTTTGGCCTCTTCAAAACTGGCAAGCACAGACTTGACATATTATCAGTTTTTGTTAGCAAAAAGTTGCCTATTTACACATCCGGCAGACACAGAGCAACATTGATATTCATTTGGAGTTGTGCTTTACCGTGCGAACATGCAAGCAACTATATTCACTGTCCTTCTAGAGCTGTTTTGGTCTGCACTGTCTCCATATCCCATGATGTAGATGACATCTAGCCCCAGTCCACAGTGTTCCCCAGTGAGTGCTTTGTCTGTGCTGAGCTAAGAAACACTGAAACGCTCTGTACACCTGAGAGGAACTGCAGAGAAAGTTGATCATTCTCTCTGTGTTTGTTACCATTTCACATTTCATGCAGTCCCTGCGATGGATTGGCGACCTGTCCAGGGTGTACCCCGCCTTTCACCTGATGTAAGCTGGGATTGGCTCTGTACGCAGGATAAGCGGTTGACGATGGATGGATGGATGGATGGATGGATACATGCAGTCATTTGATCCATTGTTAATATAAAAATATGGATTAGTGCATCTTTAAAGCACAGGATTAGACATGAGGGATTTTAGAAGAAACCTCAGTTACATCTTTCTATCAAACTTCTTCTCACATGCTGCTGGGTGCCATTTGATTTTCACACAGTTAAAACAGACATGTGAAAGAAATCAGCTCTAAACAGAGATTTGTTTTCTTGCCAGAATAGAACCAATTACTTTCATTCGTCTACTTAACAGAGCAGGAACAGTATATGGGATCTAGTCCGCTAATACAATTATCTAGTCTAAAAAAAATTAATTTAATCACAAACAAGCACATATTTACCCTTGAGGCCTCAATAAATCATGCAGATTATTTTAAAGTAGTTTATATCAATGCAGCTAGGCTTCTCTGGAAAATATCGTCCTGTAGTGTTTCTGGAGCAGTAAGCAGTTGTTTGCCATTTAAAACAACACTCAAATGAGTAAGCAGTGACCACCTGACTCTCTGTGCTGTATGTTTCTAATTATCCTGAAACAGCAGTGGGCATCATAAGACACTAGTTACAGAGTTCAGATGCAACAATATACAGAATGGCGTGCTTTTACTTCATGAGGTCAGTCACGACTCTTCCACTTGTTGTTAGAGGAAGTAACATTTGTGTGTCACTTTTCTCATCAATATTTAGTCAGAGCCAAAAAACATTAAAATGCATATTTTTGTGAATCAGGTCCACTAAGGCAACTCTGCCTTTAAAAAACTTTATATAGTGAGACAGGGATTTGTGTCATACCCCCTGCTGTGTTCTGTCTTATGCAGTTAGTGATGACTTGTTTATTATTTAACCACAAACTTCCACCCATTTTAATAAAGTGCTTTGAGTTGCTTAAACATCACCAGGAAAAACCTGAATCAGGCTTTCATTCCCAAGAACTTGACATTGACATTGAAGGGAAAAATATGATGTCAGTTAATGTTTTGCAGATACATTCAGTATGAATATTCTGTGACTTTTGCAGATGTATTCATTAAAAAGTTTTCACATTATGTTGATCAAATATGTAGTTCTGAAGGAATTGCATTTCTCTCAAAATATGTTTGCTGGTGCAAATCTGTCATATATGAATGTTGTTTTTGAGGTTTGCCAAAGGAAAAGGAAACTGTATATAAAGTTAGCTCTTTGTCTGTAGTGTTCAGATCATTAATCCTTACAGTAAATCTATTGATCCTGTACCTTGGTATCTACGACCTGATGTGTATTTGGGAGAGGTCATTAAGATTTGTGCCTGTATTGCACAGTCTAACAATTACTTTCAACCTGTTTGTGTTTTTTAATGACAGTGACCTGAATCAGCAGGTAAAAGAGAAGGTTAAAACCGACTCAATAAAACAAGAATAAAACATTTTTATAAAGTTGGTGTCTACATTAAAACCCCTTCCGATAAAAACACAGTCCTGTGGTCCTTTGCAAAAAGAGCATCAGTATTTGGTTGGAAGGTTAAATTATTATCAATAATAGTTTCCAGATACTTGAATAACTTCAGCATCCTGGCCATAAATAACAGCAGAGAGTACAGCACTTGAATAAATACTTTCCACCATGGTCTCTGTTTTTCAGGTCAATGAGATTTACTGTTATTGGCAGGGATGGCGATATACGATACGTGTGTTTGGTCAATAGAGTAAATCTCAGATGCCTCAGCTTTAGAGATTGGAACGACTACGCCATCCTACGTGAGTATACCTACCAAGGAAGCATCTGAACTGAAGCTATGATTCACTGTTTGTCCTTCAGATGCTCTGACTCCCACCAGGACACGCGCGCACACACACACACACACACACACACACACACACACACACACACACACACACACACACACACACACACACACACACCATGACTTCACACATCTTCCTCTGTGCTCTGTGAAGCAGTTAGTGCTGCATCAGGACCAGAGCTGATGAAAAATGGATGTGCAAGAAAGAAAGAGGGGTGAACAGGTTTATGAAAGAGGAAATGAGGAACACTATGAATAACAACATTGGGAGAATCCTCTCGTTTTTCGGGTTGTTAGTCTGAATGTTTTTGTTTTTTGTGACCCTTGTGGTCTTGAAAGTAATAACTCGACAGCGGAGTAACAGGGAGAAAAATCTCTTTGGTGCCATTTGCACTTGTAATAAAATTCAAGTGCAATTTAATACACTTATTCTCAAATGTTGGTTTTGGCTACACGCAATTCAAAGAAAACCATACTCCACTCAGGTGTTGGTGATCATGCAAGCTGCTTGGTAAAGGCTAAAAAAAACACCAGAAGAAGAACAACTTGGAATGGAACAAAATGTAAGCGCATAGATGACTCGCATGGATGGACTACGAGCAAAGCAAACATCTTGCATTCTCCCTGTTGACAAATGCTAATTTTAGTGGAATTTAAGTGGAATTTCAGCTGCTGTTATCACAGGGAACAGACACTGTAGAGGCTACTTCCACAGACTGTTTACTGATGTAGTTACATTTCCTTGGATTTGGATGCAACGCCCTGAAAAACCACCTATTTTGTTGCCTTTTTGCTGACAAGGGTGCCAGATGGTTTAGTTATGAAGACTTTATACTATACACGTAACTTTTATACATGACTTACATGAGCAACGTGGGATCAGGAAAGAGCCATTTTGGTTCAGCAGAGGCCAGCAAAATGGAAAACACCTGGTTTATTTCCACTCTTGTTTTTGTTGAGGGCAGAGCAAGAGCTAATAGGTGCATGGAAAGATAAAAAAGAAGAGGGTTTTCACCCCAAGTAGAGGCAAGATGGATGAGTGCGTCCACAGAGGCTCATGACGTGATGTAAGTAAGAGAGGTTATTTTGAGCACTGTGTTGCAGCAGGAGGAGCCAGCACAGACTTAAACAGAAAGAGACATAATTTTACATTTCTGAACATGCAGAAACCACGAGACTGCCTGTTTGTGATGGAAATGCCTCACCAGTTGTAACCTAAATGCACTGACGAGGAAGTAAACAGCTTTATCTGAATCTCACAAAATCAGCCATTCGTGTGAGACAAACAAAGTCATAATAGTGTTATCAAATTGTGTGCATGATCACGACCTAATTCTACAAGGAGACATATCCTCATTTATTCAAGAGGCTGTCATGTAGAGGTTATCCTTTGCTACTTGAGGCAAATATCAAACAATCATTTGATTCTAAGGACCTTGCAGTCTACTAGCTACCTAAACAGGTGAAGCAATAAAGAGAGGCAGTATGATAAGGATGCAGATGTGGCTGAATCATAATGATTGACACAAAGGAGCAGTAACAGTCCCTGTGGGGCAGTGAACAGGTCAATCCCTGCTGGCCAGACCTCATATATTCAATAACACATCATTACTGCAGGACAACACTTCTCTGTGTGGAAAACCCCTCCTCACACCTCCACCAGCAATACTGACAAAAAGAAACACTGATGGTCATGTGTGTTTGTGCAGTGCAAAACTGTAACCTTTAAATTGAATGAAAGGTAATTTCCTTATTTGTGGTAACACAATAATTCTAAACTAAGCATCAATATGAGCATGTCACCAGAACAAATAGTCCACCTTTTTTTCTCTCTTTGGGATCTCTTCAAGTATATCTATTTCTTTACGTGTTACGTGTTGTGTTTTTAACAACAATAAACCAAGAGTCTGTGCGCAGACGGTCATCTTAATTGAATTTATGACATCTCATCATTATCAATTCACAATAACACAGTGCTTTAAACCTGAACAGAATTTGTTCTGGTGCATTTGCACAGTTGATTGAAAACAAACAGCAACAGCCATATTTTTAAGCAGAATATCAGCACACCTATGTAACAGGCCTACAGATTTTTGTGGAACTCTGTAAAACGTATTGCATTTCTGCTGCAGTGTAAACAATTTAACGGATAACTGAGCTGGAATAAATGCGCTGGGAACACTCCACAGACACTGTGACAACAAAAACAAGCAGTGTGGACCAAATTAAAAATTGTCTTTTGTAACGTTATGTAATATTTTGATGCTGATGCCGTTTTGGGATTTGATATTGTTCTGAGACTCATTATTAGATCAAACTATTGGAGTGAGGTCTAATCTTTAGGGGCGGAGAGGAGCAAGGAACAAAACACACGCCTGTGTTTTTTACTGAAATGGAGCTGGCAGTGAATCTGAGAGATGAAGATAGGAAGCTGGCTGAGGGACAGATTAATTAGCAGAAAGCCATTTCCTGTTTCTCCTCTACAAGGATGAGAAAAAAGAATCATAAATTTGATTTCCCTTTCAGACGAAAAACTCGCCACGGAAAGTTTAAAATTCCAGTTGTCTATAATAGTTTACAGAGCCGTTGTTTATCTGCTGTAGGGCATGCAAAGGTGGATGTATGTTTCACACTTTCTTGCAAAATGTTAAACTATTTCAGTAGGCCATATCAGGTTGAGCAGTTATGCTTACCTTGACTCCTCTGATAGAAAATCACTGAACTCACTACAAACACGTGCTGGTTTCCATGTTAAAGATAAACCTCTCTAAAACTCTTTTTTTTTCTTTTCCCTCTCTCAGCTCCACACACCAGTCCCCTCAGTCCCTTGACACCCAAAACGCTGCCTCGCCCCCTCCCCATGTTGGTTCCTTCCTCTTGTTGTGGGACGGTGCACACAGGGACCCTCTGCTTGTCCCTGTCCAGGTCCATCCTCAATGGATTCTCTGTTTGACCCCTTCCGCTTCCCTCTCCACTCTCTCTCTCTCTCTGCTAAACAGGATAATCAGCATCACAGCAGCGTCTGATCATCTGCAGCTCATTATACAAGAACAGACCAGCCTTAATCAGCACACATTACATTTCATGACATGATGGTGTATTATTGGAGTCACCTGCTGGGAGCAGGACCTGACATGTGATGCAGGTTTCATGTTCAGGTGCCTTTTTGTGCTATGTTTGCTATTGTGCAGTTGTGAGTGTGTGGATGTGAGTGAATACATAGACATTCACTGTAGTTTCAGTAATGGTAACGGTGTGCTCCTGTCTGGCTGGGTACAAGACAGGGAAGTGTATTAAGAAATTAAGAGGCAGACAGAGAAAAAGAAGCCTGTTTACACATGCTAATGATGCCAAATGTGAATGGTGGCCATGAAATTACAATGAGTCAATGTTTTTCTGGAAAAGTTACTTTATAACTTTAGAAATTTTCTTTTTCTTAAAGAGCAACTTCACACCTGCAGAAAATCTTGTTTTTGCCATCTCCAGTCTTTTAACTTCTCTGCTTTTTGCATTAATGTATAAGTATACTCCAGGGTGTGTCAGTACACTGTGACATCACAGTTGGGCGCAGTTACAGGTGCAAAAGAGCACATAGAGGTGAGAGTTTCACCCTGAGAGGACAGTGAAACCTAAAGGCTCGTGCAGACTACATGACTTTCAGGGTCGGCCGATTGCTGTGCTGTTCAGACTAAACAACTTGCTGTCTTGTGAGGGGAGTCTTGTAGTCGTTGTGGCGTTCACACTACGCGACTGATCGGTGACAGGGGGTCACACATTACACAAGCTGACAACGGCTGTGTCACCCGATTCTGGTTTCCAAACCACATTCCATGTTCTGCCAGCTGCCTGCAGTCATTGGCTGGATGTGGATGTCGAGTCGGCCGACTCCTCCAGATATGTGCCATGCTAGATATCTGGCTGGCGTCTGTGATGTGTCAGGGATCCTTTTTTATGCGTCCTTAGTAGTTAGTAGTAGTTCACAAATAACGACTGGCGGCCACTGATCGATCACTGATTTACCCCTGATGACGATCGCCGAGCTCACCAACCAGCAAATCGGACTTAAAATCGTGTAGTGTGAACTAGGCTTAAGTCATTCTTCAAGTGTAAATAAAATCAGATATACTCCCAGTCAAGTCAGGACATTTTAGCGTCAAACCCTTCTCACTAGGAGAAATTCCCAAAGGACTCATTTAGAAAATAATGAATTGTTGCTGTTTGTATAAACACTGATGCACTGTGAATGAAAAAGTCATTAGTCTGCTGTGTGCCATCTCCTTGTTAAGTACAACATCACTACCAGACTAAAAACTGTGGCTTTGCTCTTCAAACTGTTTACACAAACTGTAATTTGGCCGTAGCTTAACGCTGGGACACTCCTCTCTAGGCCAGCATGTAAGTGAATGTGCATGGGTGCCGTTCAGAGACCTTTCTTCCGTACACACTTGTACAGTTATGAATATATATTTCTTAATGTTTGTTTCACACTTGATTTTCCAGTCTGCTTCTTAGATATGTGCTGCAATCAATAGTTCCCCATAGCACCCTTCTCTGCGTACATCTACAAAGATGGTATTGTTTATATTTTTATTGCAAAACTATAATTCCAGCTGGAGAGAGAACCGCCCTCTCCCCCACACTGAAGATCAGATAAAAAGAAAGATAAGAAACATGTTGCAGTAAACAGGGTCTTCACTTCATAATAAGAACCATCCCACATCATGCTCTTCGCAGCTCTATCCATAACAGTCCTGTCACTTTTGAACAGAGTTTGGAAGGTTTCCAAAAGAGACCTACGACTTGAACCCAGCAATGTCTGACAGGGGCTTCAGAGAGAGACAAGAGATTTCAGACACTAATTTCTGACACTGGATGTGTTTTTGGGAAATAAAAGTATAGTATAGGTAGATAGAAACACACACACACACACACACACACACACACACTGCATTAGAAGCAGCTGCGGCAGCATGTTTGAAAGCATCATGAAAGCTAGTGGAAACAGTTTTAACTAATTTATATACAGTTAGGTAGTTTAGTAAAGTGGTCCCAACATAGGGGTTGGGCCCCTTCCAAATGGTCACAGGATAAAGCTGAGGGATCCAAAGGTAAATAATGGGAGAGTTCTGCTGCACATATCTGTATTCCTTAAGTAAACTGGACTTTTTATCTTATCTTTGCTTTTTGGGGTGCTTCAAACTGTTATTTAAATAAAACCATTTGAGGAAATGTGGAACCTCTAACAACTCATAGACAACTGAGGCATGACAAAGAGCCTCAGCTGGACTCTGCTTGGTTTTTGTAAGTGGTCACAAGCCAAAAAGGTACAGCTTGACATCATTTCAGCAGGACTTTCAATATTTCAAAACATCCTATCTGTGTGCATAAATCAGTTTTATTAGTCTGCTTGTGAACTTTATAGTGCTTAGCCTCCAAACAGAACAATGATTATAATAACATGCTGAAATTAGATGACGCTATAATTTGCGTCACTGGCTTTACTCAATTTGCCAAAAGAAAATGTGTGTAATAAATTAGATAAGTGGTTTTGAGAGTTGATGTGTTTTTCATATTTCTACACAGGATGCCTCTGGAATCCCTGTGCTTTGGCTGCTTATTTCCTGTTTATATTGATTTGTAAAGAAAGCGAATTACTTTATGTGCAACAAGAAACAAGCACCATGACCGTGGCTGGTATTTTGGCTGGTATTAAAGCTGGACAATGCAGTCACTGACTATCAACCTGCTAAATGGAGAGATATCTTGTCTGTGGTAGAAACGTGAGTCTAAGCACACAAACTGTATCTCCCCATCACAGCTGGAATCACAAAGCACAATAGAAGTACTCAAGTCGGACTAGCAGTCTTGAAACATTTCAGTATCACACATTCCATTGTCGCTTGTAAAATAAGAGGGAAAACTGCCACTGCGATAATACCTGCGATAACAGCTCAGGCCTTAACAAAACATTCAACTGCAAACACAGATGATGTCAGTTCACGGGAAAACAACTTCACAAACACAGCCAGTATATATAAACATGAGCAAACAACACATATTCTTAAGAAAAAACAAGAACGAACAAATGTAGCTATGATTAAAATCTTGACTATGCTAAGCTCTTTGTGCTTTCTGTCTCTCTCCCTCGGTGTCAATTGACCTTTGTGCTGACCTTTCAGGGAGAGAGAAGGGCCACAAAATCTGACCTGTTGACCTCTAGTCTATAAAAAAAGTCAATAAATCCAATAGGTTATACGAGGCGTGAACAGAGCAGGTGGCGAAACACACATAGTCATTAGTAGGCGCTTTACAAATATTCATTCACACAAAGCTGAGCAATTTACACCGAGGTAACAGTGCAGAGTCTGCAAGATCCCTCAGAAGATGACAGCTGCCCACAACATACTGCATATAGCCAAGGGGCACATTAACTCTTATAAGTAAGAGTTTAGTTGTTATATTCTTGAGATTAAAATGTAGAGAAATGGAACAAGAGTTAATTGAGCGTAAAGTTGTGGTATTGTGGTATTCTTTATCAATAAAGTGTCAGTGCTCACAGTGTCCTGCAGGCTGTCTGAAACTTAATACAAATTAATGGTCCTGGCTTCTATTCTGGGTCTTCCCTCCAAATGTGCTGACAATATGTTTTTTCTTAATCTGTTATTAATTTATAGATTATTCAAACTTGATTGAAATAGGAATCCCAACTGGTTACACATCAGCAGAGACTGGGACATTTTTTTTGTGTAAAGCTATTATTTTGGTCTGTTTAGTTTATTGGTATTTTCTTTTTCTTTTATGATATCACATTGATATGAAATAATGTATAGTACACGTGAAATCAAATTTCTGGATGTTATGTGTGTTTATTTTTACACGTTTTTTTCCAGAATTTAACCCTTCTTTTTTTACATTTACTCTTCAAAGGCAGCCACATGATACATCTTGTGGCCTTCCTGGTTCTGCACATACAGCATGTCATAACTTTAACTTCAAATCTGTCAAAAATGTGCTTCCTTTATGCTCTAGATATGCAAATGAAGAAACTCTTTTAGATAAACAGTTTTACTTTGAAATGTATATTAGAATTGAAATTTCTGATTTAGTGATCAAACAACCTTATTTCTTCTGGAAATAAAAACAAGTGCAATCAGGAGTAACATGTGGACCTGTTATAACAATGTGTTACTGTCTAATTCAATATTCCTTCACTGCTCCTGTGCTTCGCCCAGAAGCTCAAAACTATCAAAAGGACAAATCGTCGTGATCCACAGTGTCTCTGACTCACACCATGGGCCCAGGTGCATGTAAATCTGGACATGAATGAGCTGCTGGCGTTTTATTACTGCGGGACTGCAGACAACTCGACCCATTACTCAGCAAAAAACAGCGTCAGGCGCACTTGGAGCCTGTGTGCTGCAGCACATTACTGATGCGCACAAAATTTACAGGGACAGCGTGACGTCAGGTAGGCTATGTTTGCAAACACACACAAAAACAATATAAAAAAACGAAGTGGGAGCCTAACAGCAGACACCAGGAAGCAGAATAAACACCACTAGGCCTTAATGAACAAACATGACCATGTGTCTCCGTGCCCATTGCGCAGGGAGGTGCGGGAAACGGAGACAGGGATCAAAAAGCCTCAATGTACCTTGCCATCGAGGACGCTGCCTCCCTCCTGGAGCACGTTCATCTCCGCGCTCAGCTCTCCAGCAGAGGCTGAGGCTGAAGCTGAGGCATCCTCCTGGCTCTTTCCGTCCCGCTGCACTGAGCTCTCTGCTCCCATGGCGAACAATCAGAAAGGTGAACTCTTCTCGTCTTTGGCTACGTTCAGTCTAAAAACAAAACAACACTCCACGCCAAACCAAGATATCACGACTGTATTACAGCAAGCGAGTATCCAAAGCGTCCAAATTGCGAGCGCTACAGTGCAGCTCCGCCCCGGGGTGGCCTGGATCTGGAGTGATGAAGTGTGAGGAGCACCAACAAACTCTTTTAGGACACCCCCACCTCCTCCACCTCCCTTCAGTATCACATGGGGCTCCGGTGCGCCGCGGCACTCCTTGCAGCATCAGAGACGGTGCTGATGGAGGAGGAGAGAGGTGAGAGAGGGAGGATGACGGTTTATAAATGAAAAGCTGTAGATTCTAGCATCACATAGGCTATTCGGCTTAAGCAGACATTAGATATGTCCTTAGACAAATGGTAAATTTAATGTAGGTGTTGTGAAACCGCTGACACATGCGATCCACTGCAAAACAAACCCTGCACAAGCCCCTGGGAGATATAAAGAACTTTAACACCAGACCATATGAGTACAGAAGTATTGCATTGGCACATGCCATAAGAAACACGAATTACAAAGTAGCAATATGAGAAATACAAACATTTTTTTGGGGGGGATATTCAGAGTACACACACATTGTGCAAGTTAAAGTAGGCTACATTTAACCTGACTAATTTTACCTCACAGCATTTATCTGAGGTTTGCTGATCTTTGCAGAATAAAGATTGCATTTGTAAAAACACAATAAGCTGTAGAATGTAATGCCTTGCAATGCATGTCATTAGACTGTCAACATTGCAGATTTAAAAAATGTTTTGCATACAAGTAAAATGATTAATATATAACATTGTTAATGATAAGAACTATTCTAACAAGAAAGTAATAAGGATATATCTTGACTTATAGATATAGTAAACAACACATACAAATAGCATAAAGATAAAATAACACAATTTTTTGATACTTCGATAAATTATACTTTGCTAGGCTCCAATTTTGAATGCAAAAATTTTATCTTAATTCTCTAATTTCCAAATATGGTAAAGCTACTTTTATATTCCCTCACTACTGCAATCGCCTCTCTCTCCATCCTTCTCCTGTGGTAAACAAGGTTAAGTAACATCTGCTTTCTGCAAATACACTCTAGTCAAAATTAGTTTGGCAAAAAAATAAAATAAAAATTAGTTTGGCATTTTGGTGGTAACGTAGTAAGACTGGTGCACATAAACAAAAAAAACTATCCTTCGAGTGTCTCATGTAAAAACTTTGGAACAAAAACTTAAAAATAATACTAACTATATATATATATATATATATATATATATATATATATATATATATATATATATATATATATATATATATATATATATATATATATATACATATACACACACACACACACACAGTGGGTACGGAAAGTATTCAGACCCCTTTAAATTTTTCACTCTTTGTTTCATTGCAGCCATTTTCCAAAAATCAAAAAAGTTCATTTTATTTCTCAGTAATGTACACTCAGCACCCCATCTTGACAGAAACAAACAGAAATGTAGAAATTTTTGCAAATTTATTAAAAAAGAAAAACTGAAATATCACATGGTCATAAGTATTCAGACCCTTTGCTCAGTATTTAGTAGAAGCACCCTTTTGATCTAATACAGCCAAGAGTCGTTTTGGGAAAGATGCAACAAGTTTCTCACATCTGGATTTGGGTATCCTCTGCCATTCCTCCTTGCAGATCCTCTCCAGTTCTGTCAGGTTGGATGGTAAACGTTGGTGGACAGCCATTTTCAGGTCTCTCCAGAGATGCTCAATTGGGTTTAAGTCAGGGCTCTGGCTGGGCCATTCAAGAACAGCCACGGAGTTGTTGTGAAGCCACTCCTTCGTTATTTTAGCGGTGCGCTTAGGCTCATTGTCTTGTTGGAAGGTAAACCTTCGGCCCAGTCTGAGGTCCAGAGCACTCTGGAAAAGGTTTTCGTCCAGGATATCCCTGTACTTGGCCGCATTCATCTTTCCCTCGATTGCAACCAGTCGTCCTGTCCCTGCAGCTGAAAAACACCCCCACAGCATGATGCTGCCACCACCATGCTTCACTGTTGAGACTGTATTGGACAGGTGATGAGCAGTGCCTGGTTTTCTCCACACATACCGCTTAGAATTAAGGCCAAAAAGTTC
Organism: Micropterus salmoides; assembly: GCF_014851395.1. Taxonomy (NCBI): domain Eukaryota; kingdom Metazoa; phylum Chordata; class Actinopteri; order Centrarchiformes; family Centrarchidae; genus Micropterus; species Micropterus salmoides. The sequence continues at coordinate 21,020 of NW_024041270.1, forward strand.
TATCTTGGTCTCATCAGACCAGAGGATCTTATTTATCACCATCTTGGAGTCCTTCAGGTGTTTTTTAGCAAACTCCATGCGGGCTTTCATGTGTCTTGCACTGAGGAGAGGCTTCCGTCGGGCCACTCTGCCATAAAGCCCCGACTGGTGGATTGCTGCAGTAATGGTTGACTTACTACAACTTTCTCCCATCTCCCGACTGCATCTCTGGAGCTCAGCCACAGTGACCTTTGGGTTCTTCTTTACCTCTCTCACCAAGGCTCTTCTCCCCCGATAGCTCAGTTTGGCCGGACGGCCAGCTCTAGGAAGGGTTCTGGTCGTCCCAAACGTCTTCCATTTGAGGATTATGGAGGCCACTGTGCTCTTAGGAACCTTAAGTGCAGCAGAAATTTTTTTGTAACCTTGGCCAGATCTGTGCCTTGCCACAATTCTGTCTCTGAGCTCTTCAGGCAGTTCCTTTGACCTCATGATTCTCATTTGCTCTGACATGCACTGTGAGCTGTAAGGTCTTATATAGACAGGTGTGTGGCTTTCCTAATCAAGTCCAATCAGTATAATCAAACACAGCTGGACTCAAATGAAGGTGTAGAACCATCTCAAGGATGATCAGAAGAAATAGACAGCACCTGAGTTAAATATGAGTGTCACGGCAAAGGGTCTGAATACTTATGACCATGTGATATTTCAGTTTTTCTTTTTTAATAAATTTGAAAAAATTTCTACATTTCTGTTTTTTTCTGTCAAGATGGGGTGCTGAGTGTACATTACTGAGAAATAAAATGAACTTTTTTGATTTTTGGAAAATGGCTGCAATGAAACAAAGAGTGAAAAATTTAAAGGGGTCTGAATACTTTCCGTACCCACTGTATATATATATATATATATATATGTATATATAAAATTAAAAAAATCCCCCTGGTATGTGTCATCCTCAAGCTCGGGTCCTCTACCAGAGGCCTGGGAGTTTGAGGGTTCTGTGCAGCTAGGACTGCACTCTTCTGGACAGAGTCCTCTGAGGTTTTACCTGGAATCTGCTGTAGCCACTCTCCCAGTTGGGGTCACAGCCCCCAGTGCTCCAATTACCACTGGCACCACTGTTGCTCTTACTTTCCACATCTTTTCTAGCTCCTCTTTCAGCCCTTGGTATTTCTCAAGCTTCTCGTGTTCCTTCTTCTTGATGTTGCTGTCCCTTGGGATTGCCACATCTATCACTGCAGCCTTCTTCTGCTGTTTGTCGATCAACATGATGTCTGGTTGGTTAGCCATCACCAGTTTGTCAGTCTGGATCTTGAAGTCCCACATGATCTTAGCTCGGTCATATTCAACTACCTTAGGAGGTTTCTTCCATTTTGACCTTGGGACTTCCAGCCCAATCTCATGGCAGATGTTCCTGTACACTACGACAGCTACCTGGTTATGGCGTTCCATGTACGCTGTTCCTGCCTGCATCTTACACCCTGCTGTTATGTGCTGTAGGGGCATCCTTTCACAGTCTGGGGTCCTGCCTGGTGTGGTAGACCCCAGCCTCTATTGATCTTGTACTGAGTGCCTGTTCTTGTGCCGCCATGATTAGTGCTTCTGTGCTGTCCTTTAGTCCAGCCTTTTCCAGCCACTGGTAGGATTTCTTCTGCTACTTCTTCTATTTGTCTGTGGTACATGCCGTGCAGCGGCTTGTCCCTCCATTCATCTTCCTTGTCCTCACCCTCGGGCTTCTGCTGCCTGAGGTATTCACTAAGCCCTTCATCTTTGGGGTCCATGTTCCTGAAGTACTCTTGGATCTTTGTCATTTCATCCAGGACAGTGGTCTTGACACTCACTAGCCCTCGGCCTCCGTCGCTACACTTGGTGTACAGTCTCAGGTTGCTGGATTTGGGGTGAAACCTTCCATGCATTGTGAGGAGCTTTCTTGTCTTGACGTCAGTGACCTCTATTTCCTCCTTTGGCCAGTTTATTATACCAGCGGGGTATCTGATGACTGGCAGGGCGTATGTGTTGATGGCTCAGATCTTGTTCTTCCCATTTAGCTGACTTTTCAGGACCTGCCTTACTCTCTGTATGTATTTGGCTGTGGCTGACTTCCTTGCTGCCTCCTCGTGGTTTCCGTTAGCCTGCGGCACCCCAAGGTATTTGGAGCTGTCCTGAACAATGTGGCTTCTGGTAGTTCAACCCCCTGGGTTCTGATCATCTTCCCTCTTTTTGATACCATGCGACCACACTTCTGGTATTCTGGATCACTGAGTCGATGTCTCGCTCATTTCTGGCATACAGCTTGATGTCATCCATGTAGAGGAGATGACTGATGGTTGTTCCACTTCGGCACCGGTATCCAGCCAGTCTTTGAGATGATCTGGCTGAGGGGGTTCAGGCCTATGCAGAACAGCAGCGGGGATAGTGCATCACCTTGGTATATGGCGCACTTGATGGTGACTTGTGCAATCGGCTTTGAGTTGGCTTCCAGACTTGTTTTCCACAGCCCCATTGAGTTCTTGATGAAGGCTATTAGTGTCCTGTTTATCTTGTACATTTCCAAGTATTCCAGTATCCATGTATGTGGCAGTGAGTCGTAGGCTTTCTTGTAGTCAATCCAGGCAGTTCACAGATTGGTCTGCCTGGTCTTGCAGTCTCGAGTGACTGCTATATCAACCAGTAGCTGGTGCTTGGCTCCCCTGGTATTACTACCCATTCCCTTCTGGGCCTTGCCCATGTATTGAGCCACGTGCCTACTCATCTTAGCCGCTATGATTCCTGACAGGGGCTTCCATGTTGTGCAGAGGAGTGCAGTTAGTTTCTTCTGCCACTTAAGATTTGACAGCCTAAATACTTACATCACATTTTGACCTTGTAAATTTAATTAGACTCCGCTGCTGTGAGAGTTGACTTGCTTGACTTGTCTTCAAAATTCAGCATATATGTATATATTCATTCATATTCAAGTTTCTGACCTGGTAAAATAAAATAAATTAAAAGTACTTGCTATGAAAAATAACCCACCCCCAAACAGCCCTTAAATGATGCAAATCATGGTACGTTCCGTTTGATTTGGGCAGGAGAGATATCACAACATTAACTACAGCCTGCATATAACAGATAGATAGTAGATATCTACGTGAAAACATTGACATTCCCACTGGACTTCCAGTTGACACAGGGACTGCACATTTTTTAAACAGTGAAATGGTAGGAAGTGGCGTGTTTTTTAGACTGAGTTGAATTAGGGTTAGTGTTAGGTTAAGCAATCAGAGGCAGAGTGGTGAGGAAAAAAATAATGTGAATCATGGTGTGTTCTGTTTGAAATGGGAATGGGTTCCAAGTCAGAAGTGTCAGGTAAATGGAACGCAGCACCAGACCCATTGGTCAACTGCTGTGGTGCATTGTGGGTAATGTAGGCGACAGTGTTTGACAAGGAAAAAGAATGGCTGGATTAAAAAAAGACAATATCCCTGGTTCTGCAGCATCATTTAGATCCTTTTCTGTTCATGAGTCTGACAATGTCATTGTGCGACGCAAGTACTCTTTAAGGCCTGATTTGGACTTGTCATCATGGACTTGAAATTTGACTGAGACTAATAGACATTACAGCTTTCGGCACAGTATTGTTTGTTACCTCAAAGTTGAAGTGAGGTCATATGGCCACTGAAGTGATGTAAAACAGTTCTGTGAAACTAAAACTAAGTAAAATTTACAGTCAAATTGTTGTTATGTAGTTCAGTATGAGCCATTTAACTGCAAACCAGCCCCTGTGACATTATCTAACCACACTATTGGATAGACTTGTATCGCTGGCACATGAAGATCTAATTTGATTAAAACTTAACATAATCAGGTCAAAGTAACCCCAGACACATGAGCATATAGGAATGTCTGACGCACAAAGTCAGTTTACGGCCAATTTGAAGAAATCTCTGTTCAGCATTTTTTTGAGTTACCTTATTAATAAAATAGTAGGTCTACTGATCTTTACATGTGCAGTTCCCAGAGCGAGGAAATAAACAAATATCTCCATGGCTATGTTCCATGTGGTTTCACTCTATCAGCATTATAGAAGGGGTAAATTCAAAGCTGGTTTTTATACACAGTCCTGGCTCTTTAAATGGAAAACAAAGACAGTGGTGTGGACCTTGCCACACAACATAGTTCCAGCCCATCACCAACTGGTGGCGTTAATGCTTGTGCACAGAAGTGTTGGGAGGCAGTGGAAGAGACAGTTCTATGCGCCCGCACATTCAAACGTGTTGGACCCCTGGCTCTGTGATGAAGCAGAGATGAGACCGAGAAATGGCCAAAGAGGAAAAGGTCTGAAGAGTTTAAACAGAGAAGACAGTTATATGAACAGGCAAGGGCGAACGCTGGAGAAAACTCTGACGTTTAAAATTTGAGTGGTGGAGCCTTTGAAGGAGCACTGAAGGAGGGGTGTATTTTTTTGGCAATCGTTCAAATATCAACAATCCTTCTGCAGAATCCCTTATTCTCCCTTTTAAGTTTTTTATGAAAAGGGTTCCCGAAAAGGTTACATTTATTACTCTGTTCTTCTTTGCATCTGACTTCCTAAAACAGGTAAGGCAACAGTTATGAGGGTGATACCCTCATTTACATTAATATTGTCTGTATATTTCAAAGTGAAACTCACAGCAAGATTTAATAATAATTTTAAAAAAAGCATACATTGAATAGAAATTATAATATCACTTAGGAAAATGTAAAGCATATAGTTTGCAGAACTGACACTGAATTCCCCTTTAACCCCAAAGTCAAGTAGAGTAATGTGGTTCAATTGCACTACTCCCTAAGGGGCATGTGTTTAATTTATGAATGTGAAGCTGATTGTTGCTTACAAATGAATTTCCAAATCCTCATGAACACAATTTCTCATCACATTTGTGGCACAAAATGATCTCTGACTAGTTAAGTAGCATACTGTGCATGATTCAGAAGGAATACAGCCTGCACTTGTAAAACTACAGAATCAAGATGTGAGTTGCAAGACAGTTATTGTCATTACAGTTGTACAGTGTATGCAGAGAGATGTGTTCAGTCAATGACCTTCAGCGTGGCAGGTCTATCAGCAGAAAAGCTGATGTCATCTGAAAGAGGGGGGGAATGGAGGAGTGGAGTAAGACGAGGGAAGGAGGTTCTCATTAAAGTGAAAGCCTTTCCGGATGTGTCATGGTCTCTACTCCATAAAACAGTGATTGTAAGGACACATTAAAGGCACAAGCCATGCTTACAGCACACACACACACACATTTACAGGATGAATGGTTCAGCAACAATTACATACACTTGCTGTCTTGTCCTCCTTCCGAGGGAAAAATACAGACCAGAGTATATCTGATCGCAAAATATCTTCTTGTTCTTAAATGTGAGATGAAAGCAAGACTTATATAAATAGAAATAAATGGTCTGTACTTTTATAGTGCCCTTCGAGTCTTCCTCAAAGTGCTTTTACACTATGTTCACAATCAGACACATTCATACACTGATTGCAGAGGCAAAGGTGTTAACTGCTCATCAGAAACAGAAACTAACATTCATACATATTGACACACCAATGGCACAGCCATCTGGAGCAATTTGGGGTTTAGTTTCTTGCCCAAGGACACATCGACATCGCATGTGAACTTTAGTACAGCATCAGCTGACGGTAAAACTGTAAGACTCTTTGGCAACTTTTGGCACGAGCGATGTCATAACATCAGTTACAACCTGAAAATACCAGATAGATAATAATAGGTATCTATGTAAAAACTTGACATTCCCTCAGGACTTCCAGTTGACAAGGACTGCACTTAACAGTGAAATGGTGGGAAGTGGCATGTTTTTCAGACAGAGACAGG
>NW_024041271.1:0-23705 GCF_014851395.1 Micropterus salmoides
ACAATCCATTTATATTAGCCTAGCCAACAGCTTGGCTACGTGCCGCTTTGAGCATTTACTTGTGCTTGGTGTCTGCGTCGCTCTGCAATTATTTTGGCGGTGGGGTTTCTTTGTTCTTCTTCTTTGTTGGTGTAGGCTGGAGCTGATCGATGTTGAATAGCAGTTACTTTTAGGGACGTCAGGGGAGGGGGTATGTATGACCTTTGAACTGGTTGAGGCAGGAGGACACGGAAATGTGTAGGAGGGGGGGCAGATCAATCACAGTTCTTGCTGTCTGTGTTAACGCAACGTGTAGTTACATTTTGGGGGAGGTGCATCAGGCTTTGACAGGCCACTACCCGTGCAAGTCAGTATGCCTGATGGACAGGCCTTTAGCTAAAAAAAACAAAGTGGGCTTGTACAGACTGTGTTTGATTAACATCTCCCTCACTCTTATGTTAGCTTTGTTGTGGCTGTTAGTGTGGCACAAATACACATTTATCATTCTTATTAGTACATAGTGTTTGGTAGTGATTGTAGTAGTAATAGTACAGTAGCAGAGCACAGATTTGCATTATTACACTCCATTAATAATATATTATTTGTGTTAGTGTACCAAACAGCACAGGTAATATTTCTGAAACGTTTCTACGTAATGGATGTATGCATATATTCTACGGGTTAATATATGCTAAGTCCTTTTCCTTAAAGATAACTATACAATGGCGTTAAGATGTTGCACTCTCTCAAAGTAATTTATTCTGTCTGCGCCCTGGATTGTTTTATACCCCTTATGATCGGTACCTTTCTTTCTTTAATCTCTTACCCCAGTGTCCTGCCTGGTGAAATAAAAGTTTAATAAATATTCTCATGAATTTAATCAGAATCTGATGAATATCATGGAAGACATGTGGGCAAGCATAGGAAGGAAGTGACAAATGAGACAATTAACTACCAAATGGAAGAAGTGAATTATAGAACAACAAATCCATAGTCCTGAAGCCTCCCTCTCCTTCCTCTCACCCTCCATCGGCTCACTCCCTGTCCTCCCCTGGATGCGGTCACAGCTGTATCCAACCAGCCAGCTGTTTGGCAGGCAAGCTCTTCTTCATACACCATCACACCTGTATGCCTTTAAGACTAACGTAGTGACTCTGGAACCTTTTGCGTTACTCTAAACGAGTCAACGCATGTTACATGACCCTCCTTCCAATCAGGGTTTATTGTGTGTGATGCTGCTTTTCTGGTATGAAAAGGGTGGACAGAGGTATTTATAACTCTAGGATCACTACATGTACAAGCATCTGTTGGAAGCTGTGAGACAATGAAGTCTGGCTTGTTAGATATTTGAGTTGTGACAGATATGTTGTGTTTTAACTCCGGCGTTTGTGTTTCCTAAAGATAAATTGTCATCATTACTTATAATTTGTCTATTGTTGCAACATCAGTGTTATTATAATTTCTTTCCAGGAAGTAAAAACTGAATCACCAGAGACAGAAACCGTTCCAGACGTCTCAGAATCATGACTGTTTAGATGCAGGGCTTTGGTCAGAGCTGCAGTTGTGTTCCCTGTTTGCCGCCTTCCAGGAGTCGGTCTGTCTGTCAACTGTTTATTAGTCAGTCAGTTACTTTATTAGCCACGGATAAAAATGCAGGCTCAGGACACGTGGAAAATTGAAAGAGTCGGGAATCTTTCTGGTGAATTTTCCCTAGATCTCCAACCTAGTCATTATACTAAACCTCTGCTGGATGTCTGGCTGCTGTCAATCTAAGGCCTGCTTTTGTTAATATGCTGACAGACAGTAATATAGACTTTAAACGGATGGTATTCCCTTTGATTAGCCATGTTTATTAACTGCGACACCAGTTTATTTCAGAAATGTTTTTGTGATATTTGTTTAAATTCTCCTTACATCCCCAGCAATCAATAATTAAAATTCTCTGACACACAAATGGATAAAAAATGATTTCTTTCTGCACGGGCTGTGCACTCACTGCGCATAAACATGTGTTTTGGGGGAGGAAGACTTGAAGGAAAGGGAGGGATTTTCTTTGGTTGGATACGTTGAAAATTTTGCTGTCTCTTGCTAGTTTCCACTATGTTATCCTACCTCATCTTCAGGTATTTAATTCACTGGGTTAGCTAAAAACAGAAAGCTGTCTGGTCATTTTTGACATCAACAACTTTAGTAGGGTCTTAAGCAATCTCATGTAGCCATTTAATGTCGTTTATATATGGCTTTAGAGCTGAAACAATTAATTAATTTATTGATTAGTCCATTGACAGAAAATATAATAAACTATATTCATAATCCATAAATGTCTCAAATAATAGGACTGATTCATTGCTTTTCTTTTTGTATGTGATAATAAATTGAATATCTTTGGGTTTTAGACAAAACAATTTGACACCATGTTGGACGTAAGGAGACTGGATTTTTCACATTCTAGGTTAATCAAAAATGAACAATCATTGGTTGCAGCCCTATATGACTTTGCATAGTATAGCTAGACATTACCTCCCTACTGCAACATGCCCGTTTCATCATTATTTTCCTTAATTTTGTTGACTTAAACAGCAGTGAGACTAATGTTTTGTTCAAAGCCATGGTTTTAGCCATAGTGGTAAATAACTTTTCGAATTGGTGACGTAGAATTAAGAAATCCTCCAGCCATTGTCCTTTGGTTGCTGTGTACTAAACACATCAGCTGCCTGCTAAACCTGCTCACCTGTGCTGCACTGATGCTATCTGCTCTGTGGACGGACACAATACCAGATTACATAGTGACATACAGGCTCAAACACAGGCAGAGAGACACGAGGCAACAGCTTCTATTGTGCAGCACAGTGTCCCCTGATTGTTGGTTCAGTTCCATGTTTAGTGATCTGGTTCTCTACAGTACCATTAACTTCCCTTAGCAATGTGTTAGAGCATGGAGAATAAGGCAGGCATGAATGAATCAAGCACCTCTTTGTTCCTCGTGTGTGTGTGTGTGTGTGTGTGTGTTGATGTGACCAGCGGGGGGTGTGTTTGCCATGTGACGATAAACCATTAGCTCCTTTTATCCCATTGCAGAGTTGATAATAATGCCTCTCCCTTCCTCTCCATCCTTACGCCAACACACTTCATCTACTCCTCATCCTCCCCCCCTCAAACCCTGCCTCCCCTCGGGATCAGGAGGAATTCCCCGCACAGACACTTTTTATATGGGTTTCCCACAGGCCAAGATAAAATGTGCAGTATTTTAAAATGGTTTAATGTCACGGACCCTTAAATAGACTTTAATGATATGAAGCTGCTATTTTCTCCCAGGGGCCACATATGGGGACTTTTTGTTTGAGTTAAACAGGATGTGATGGTGTTGAGAGAAAACCTTATAACTAGTTACCTGAAGAATGTTAGTGCAACTTCATATTTATGCCCACCCTTTGTATTTGTAGTGAACTGATTAGGCTTAATGGTGAAATTGTATCAGTGGTTTTTCCTGCTATGTCTGTGACCTGTGATCAATTATTGTTGCTCTTGGTTATTTTATTGTTGAGAGAGTAGGCTGTACACCATGGCTATGAATTAGGGGTGGGTGATATGGCAAAAATATCATGTCACGATTTATTTCAGGCAGGATCACGATTCATGATCTTATCACGATTCATTTTTTCTGTTGGTTTTTAGAAAAATTTTGCAAGTTATTGGAAAATTTTAAAGAGAAAATTAACACTACTTTATTAATCACATACAATATAGCCTAATGATTAATTTCAAAGAACTGATTCATTTTGTTCTTTTAACATTTTAAAGATTTTTTTGGTTGGATTTCCCCATGAATGAATGTGCTTTTTGCTTCCGGAGGGACTATAGGGGAGGGATATTGATTGCCGTTTACAGTAGCCCATAGGGCTAAACGTGTGCTACGTCCCCCCCATTCTGTCATGTAAGACTGTGCGGACTGGTTCAGCTCTCAGTGAGTAAACACTGCGGCTGGAATGGGGCCGAACACATCCTCAAAACCGACAAAGGCCAAAGGAATACAGGACCAAGGTAGCAGGTTAGACTCTTGACCCGGGGGGAGACTCAGCTAATAAAGGACAGCTAGCAGCACTGCTAACTAGGGATGAGCAATTATTGGAAAATAATGTAATTGCGTTTTATTTTATTTATTTTTTTAACCAATATTGCGATTTAATATGCAATTAATTTTAAGCTCTTTACCTCATGTATTATTCAAAATGGACAAGCAGTAAATCAGTGTATAGGATGACCAACACAATATTAGAGAGATGGAACATACACTGTTCTTTCTTGTGGGTCAGGCCTGTGTTATGATGATGTAGAATTATTATTATGATAGTGGAGGAGATATATCAAATAATAATAATTTTGAGTCAAGTCATGGCATTAAATAATATGATATAATATCATCAGGTCGGCCTACCGAACACAAGAAAAACTAAGTTCACCACAGTATTATCATTATACAGTAAGCGCTCAATACAAAATCCACAGTTTAACCACCAATCAATGAGTCCTTATCTCAGTTCAGATCTGCTCGGAGTCCATCTTTCTGTATCCCAGTAAGCAAAGAAAAAGGTTTGAGGTTCAATTCAAAAGTTGGCCAACAAAAATAAGCAGAGTGACGCCTCTCATGTTTAATAGACAAGCTTAGTAATTCTCCGACAACACCGGAGTTCCCTGGCAGCCTGCGAAGCTGGTAAGCGGCGCACTGGCCGTAACCTCGGGACAGACTGAGCCTCTTTCAGATTTGTGAATTTGTTTTGAAACGCCGTTTCACAGATATTTCCTGAGCCGACTGGTGGCTGTGTGTGTGACGCAAGCACCGATCGCCACGATACGCTTACCTTACCACACGGGTCTTTCTGTTATGCATTTTTCCTGTCTGTCAAAGCGGCGTATGGCCTGACGATTTCACCCACCGGGTGCTACTTTCATTCCCTGTGTTACACTAAAGTTTATGTAGTGTCAGCTTCTGTCAAGCTTAAGGCCATTGTACAACAAGAAGGCAAGGTACAGCGTAACGTGCAGACAAAGCATCAACATGCTATAATATCGCAAATGCAATTAATCGTTCAGTCCTACTGCTAACCGAGCTAACAAGCTACAGTTAGCGGTTTAGCAAAAAGTTAATGTATCTGTCCATCAACAAACTCGGCAAATCACCTCGGTACTATATTCCCTGTTGGTCTCTGTGTTCTGTCCCATTCATGCCGTGTTCACTGGGAGGCTGCTAAGCGTAGTTTTGTTGACCGCTTGCCCGGCTCCGGTTCTGTGGCGCTGCTCTCTGACATTATCCTGGCCTGAAAAACTCCAGTGCTTGAGTAGAGGTGTAACGTTAAACACAATACACTCCCCTGGTGCTCTGAGCTCCCAGTCCAGGCTGATTCTGATGAACACTAGGCTAACTGAGCTAATTGTATAACAGCAGCTCGTTAGCCGCGGTCAGCGGTTACTTTAGCAACAAGTAACACTTTCTGTTCATCAGCAACCTCCGTAAATCCCAGAGAGTTGGTGCAGAGCAGCCGGAGGACAAGGGAAACTTTAATGTTAGTTTTGACGCCCAGTAGTTACAATGTTGCATTTTGTAGACAGCAGAGGATGCAGGCAGCGAGGCAGCTGACTTGCGATGTTGACAGAGCTGTCAACTGTGTGTATAGCCATAGAACTATAACGGATTGTGCACTGTAGCACCATAGTAACAATCTCTCTGAAAAGGCAGATCGTGAAGACATTTTAATCTCGTAATATCGCCCACCCCTACTATGAATGCACTGACTGTTTGTCACATCATTTATTCTGTTAATTTATCTTTATCGCATGGACATGGACATGGTGGACATCTTATTGTGTTTACATTTTCCTGCTGAGACCATAGTGGTCAACCAATGCTGATATTTAGAGAGCACGGAGGCCGATGACGGATATATAATGCCGATATCACAGCAAAGAAAAGTGGTTATCTCAGCCAGTAACTGGTTGTTTTACATGAAATATTTATTACATAGAAAAATACATTGGGTTACGTGCAGATTTCAGAACGTGACAGAAGTGACGTCATGGCGTTGCATTATTCTCTACAGTATGAATATATATTTAAAGCTAGGCTGTAATGGTTGTAGGTTAGATTTGCTTCCGTTTAAGATGGTAAAAACGTGTCACAAACACTATGGTGTCTGAGGAAATTTAGGGCTTGAAACCAACTTTTTCACCACCTTCCCAAAACTCACAAGGGGAAAGTGCTAATATCGCAGCGCCCACAAGGATGAGGCTGACTTGTGTACAGGCAACGGCCAATGCGGATTATCTCAAAATGCCAGATATCGGCTCAAAAAAGTTTATTCTAATCTATGGTAATCTAAAGACCGAAACAGCAAATCCTCATATTTTAGACACTGAGGCAAGATTATCCCATTTTTCACTTCACTTTATCAAAACTTTTATAAATGAAAACTAGAATTCTTAGAAATCTCCAGTGACTGCAGCTGGATATCAACTCCACATTGGGTTGTGACCTCAAGGTTGCTATTGGTCTTTTGAGTATGGACTACCAGGAATAAGAGTTCCTGGAACCAAGGTCCCCACCCCCTTATGCTTGTAGCAACTGCCATTGTTTACAAGCGTTACAAAAGCAATTTTAAGATGCAGCCTTATCAGCCTGCATTTCTTTTGATGATTTGTCAACAAGCGTATGTATGGGAAACACTGGAAGGAATTTGCCACAATGCACATACCACAAATACAGACGTCATGTGCAAAAGTCTGTATATACATGGGACAAGCGTAACTAGGACAGCCCCGCTCCGTCTCCTTTCTCTGTCCTCCTCCCTGTCCGACTCACTGCCTGTTTGCTGTTTTTTCTTTACGAGGAAACAATGTTAATTCTAGCAACAAAGGAGTTTTCCCAGCCTGGTAATTTGGCCGACGAAGTTTCAGAGCCCAATAAAACCACTCTGTGTTGCTCATTCTCACAGACACACAGACACACAGACACACACACACAGACACACACACACACACAGACACACACACAGACACACACAGACACACGCACACACAGACACACGCACACAGACACACACACACACACAGACACACGCACACAGACACACGCACACACACAGACACACACACAGACACACGCACGCACACACACACACACACACGCACACACACGCACACACACACGCACACACACAGACACACACACTAGCTGCTCAGCATGGATGGTTTCTGGTTACCTTGGTAACCTGTCCATGAAGTACACAGTGTACCTCTTGGGTACTGTGGGTACCCTAGACCATAATATGTCAGGTAGTCAAGAGTGCAGAATAAAGGATGTTAACACACTGAGCAGCAGGCTGACTCTGAGCCGGGTTATTTTCCCTCTTGTTTATCAGAAACTATGAAAGATCTGTATCTTGTAGATAAAACACATGCAAGTATAATGGATTTGTTGTCCTTTTTCTTAGAAAGGTCGACCCATTTTTCCTCTTTTTCCTGACCACCTGAGACTTGTTTTGTGCCTGGTGCCTGAATCCAAACTATAAATTGCAGAGACTCGAAAGGGTGGGGGGGGCCTTTCATAATGAGATGACAAAAAAAGTCTGAAACAGGATTCAGATGTCATTTGTGAACTCATTTAAACCTGCTTTTGTGACCCACTCTTGTCTCCCAAAGCAGTCTTCAACAAACACTGCTTTGTGTTTTCTTGGTCTAGACTTGCCATTGTTCCTTTAAACCCTCCTAATGTTTACAAATTGTTACTCACAAGTATGCCACAGATCCACTGCAACGCATTATCTGTCCATGCTCCTGGCTGATAACGCTGGTTAAGGTAGTAGCACTAGCTATAAACACTACTAGCAGCCATAGTAGCGTTAGAAGAAAGTATAGTTGCTGTAAGCAGGGTTTGCAATGGTGGGTGTACAGATTTCACTGTATTGTTTATTGTCCCCCTCGGATGGAGCCCCTAGAAAAGTACTAATTTGCCCATTTAAGCCTGTCGATGCTCGGTGTGTAAAACTACAGTAGATGAGCTGATGACAGCAGCAGTAGTTACACTTGTTTCTGGCCTCCTATCATATATTAATTAGTCATATGGTGTGCAGTTAATGGTTAATCCATATGATACACATTCACAGGGAAGTTCATTGTGCTGGACAGTATGTGTTCTCTGCTTTTACATGGACAAACAGGAAGAAAATGAAAACATGCACGTAGACTCTGCAGGGATTCTCTGTCAGCATGTCACATGATAAGGGCAGTCATGCTCAGTCGCTCACAGCAGGAAGTAAAAGGGCCTTTCTCTGACAATACATGCTCATTTATATCGTGGTAAAGACCTATCTGAGAAAATGTTTCCACTGAATGTAGGCATGTTTCAAGTTAATGCTATTTAAAGGGAATTTCCACTGGATATAAGGGAACATTGTTGGGAATATCCCATTTAAAAACCCACTTTTCATTGAAGATAAAGGGACACATTTTTTTTTAATTTGAAGCATCAGCCGTTTAGCTTAGAAACAGTTGGCCTGGCTGGTGCCTTGTTAACTGAGGCAGTCACTTTACATATTTAAATGAAAATGTACATGTAGGGTTTTACCAAACACTTGCTGGTCCTGGTCACAAGTTAAGCTGTTGAAATAGAGGCAAGTAAATATATATTTTTTTGATTGTCAGTGCAGAATGGACTAAAACTGATGTGATGTTTTCATTACCTAAAAATAGTGCCAGCTGTCAGCACCCAAACCAAGTGTCATAGCCTACAGTCAACCGCGCCAACCGGCATGAACACTGAGGAGAAGGCGTCAGGGTCAACACACTCACACACTCACACACCCACAGCTGGGAGCCTCATGCCAAACCCCGGCTGTGATTAGGGCACTTGAGTCAGCGGTAAGATAAATCAGGGATCCTGTGGCTTTTTTTTTCTGAGATGAATGAGCTGTTTGTTTGTGTGTGCGTGTACACAGGCAAGCACATATGGTCAGATGACACAGCTCAATGGATTCCTGAACTGATACAGTAATCATGACATCCTGTTCTTTCATATTGGACACACACACGGGAAATTATGTGGTTAATAATGTGGACCACCACAGAAACTGATGCGGAAATTAGCTGTGTGTGTGGGGCAAAGTTTAAATGGAAACTTTAAGATATTGTCTAGTTGGAAAAAAGAGAATACATTCACAACAAGATTAGGATTAATTTAGATATTATATATAACAAAATATTTTTTTTTCTAGAGCAACAACTGCAGTGTAAACAGCAGAAAAGTCACTAAATGAACTCTTTCTCCCTGTAAACAAACGTAAAATCCAAATGAAATAAATTATTTTCAGTGGATTGATTTGGGAGTAGGGGCTGTTGTCTCGTCTTTGCCGAATTGTAAGATAAGTGGGTATTAATGCTAAACTGTGCTAAGTGGACTGGCTACATAGAGAGCCTAAGTCACTCGCTTCCTCTTCTGACCCATGGGACCTTATTTTGGAAAAAATATGTATGGTAGCCAATGGCATGAGATTACTTATTTTTTTGATCCTGTTTCAACTGTGCCCTGAATTACAAATGTGATGTTTTTCAATTTGTTGCAGTTTGTGGAAGTTGCAGTTCGTCGTAAAACAGTAAAGTTACATTTAGATTTGTGTGAAAACTGTTCAATGAACTACATCTCTTGTCTCGCACAATATACGTCACCGACATGTTAACACGATAATGCTAGCTAACGTTCATTGCTTGGTTGCTACTAGCTAGGTAACTTGTTATGCTATGCTATGTTCCACGCAGAAATAAATCTCACCTGATGTGTTTAATCCAACAACTCTCAGTCCTTTTATCACATCTACCCATGTAGGTTCTTTTAACGTTAGCTTCAGCAACGTTAGCTTCAGTCATTGAAAGAAAAAGTTATGACGTCACATTCACGACTTTTGGGTTTGTGGTCTTTGTAATTATGTATTTTCAAAGTCTTATACTTCAGCAGTTTTACATCAAACTGCAACTTTCTTGACTTTTAAATGTACATTTTAAATTGTCCATCATCATATGTGTAATTCAGAGCACAATTCACGGGATCAAAACTTAATTGTCTCTTCCCATTGACTACTGTACATAATTTTTCCGAAGTAAGGTCTACCGGAAGGGGAGGGACTTCTTGTTTTAGCTTTTTTTTCATAACAATCACTATGTTTGTGTAAAGCATACTGGTGGTGAATGGGAGACTGTGGGCAGAGCAGTTTAAAATATTGCGCTAATTTTCGAACCAGCTCCAATACATATACGGGTTTTGTAACAGTGCTTATACTCGTCTGCTGTAGAACAGTACTAGTGAAAGGTGAAGTAACTGACATGATGAACCCTTTGTAAGATTGTAAACTTCTTCTCTAAAATGCTTCAGTTAATCCATTCTGCTGATCGATGTGCCTTGTTCTGTTGTTGTATGGCTGAAGCTCTCTCTCATGGTCTGAGCTAACCTGAAGCTAACATAAAGCCTCCAAGACTGGCCTCAGCATTTCAACAGCTGACCGGACCCAGTGTTTTCATTAAACACGGAGCCTCAGGCAATTAAGGCTATTGACTCAAATAGTTGTGTAATGGTTGCGTTAATGTGGAAATAAATACTGGTGCGATAATTGTATAGGCTTGCTGCCCATGAATGAGCTGGAGTGAGACTGGCTGTTAATGGCTGACTATGCTATTATTTGTTTGAAGTTTTACAATAATGTTTTTAAACTGTCAGGCAGTCAGAGTGAGATGCTGTCAGCCTTTACAGCGCACCTCCACATGTGGAATAAAACAAAAAATAATATGGAATATTGAATCTTTACATTGTATTGTGCCAAAGTTAAGAATTATATTATTGTGACAATGTTAGTATGAAGACTGCCCTTTATCTTCTTAGTACTTATATGTTAGTTTTGGCAGAATAGCAGCTAAATACACTCAAAATATTAAAGTCAATCCAGCACATTGAAAACGCTTGAAGGTTTTGTGAACTGATGCCATCCTGAAACGCATTTACACTTTCTCAGACCATTCTGTCCTCAAGAACAGGGTTTTCTCTGTTTCACCCTTTAGAGATCAGATAGTGACCCAGGAAATCCGCTTGTTAACCTTCAGTGTCAGAGAGGGTTGACCCCCACAAAACAATGCAGGTCAAGATCAGGGTTGAGACAACAAGGAGGGTCAGCCTCAGGCTGATGGATCCTGATCAAAGTCGCAGTCTGACATTTACAAATAAAGCAGAGAAAGGTATACTGCTGTAAACTGCTGACAAATCATTTGTTTTATTACTGAGAATTAATTATTTTCTTAGTTAATTGTTTGATCAGTAAAAATAGTGAGAAATTTTTCCACAGCACAAAGTATTGTCTTCAAATTGCTTGTTTTATCTGAACAGCACTCTAAAACCCAAAGGCTTTTAATTTGCTGTTATAGAAGAGAAGAACAGACATAAAAGAAAACAGCAAATATTTGAGAAGCAGAAACCTGAGATTTGTGGCGTTTTTACTTAATAAACAATTATTGGATTATCAATGGACTATTTATGCTTTCCTGATCTATTAATTATTGTTTCAGCTGCAGTTAATTTTGAATTAAATCCTGATTTCTAGAATTGATACTGTTTCCCCAATTTAGGACTCCCACCTCTTTCTCAGTTGGACATTAATGACTAGACAACAGTTTGATCAAAGTGCTCTTACTGTTAACTATTTATATTCTGTTTAATGTTCCAGTTTGTTGTTGGTTATACCTTTTTGTTGGATCAAACTTGGCACTATGTATCCCATGTTATCCCTGTGAGCTAAAATATTTGGCTCTCGTTTACCATAAACAAAATGGTATGATATTTTCCAGCTAAAAACTGGGTAAGATCTTGAGAGGACTTATAGCTCTCAGATTTCACTGACTTGCAAATCAAGGTTAGAGGAGGTCAACTGTCTGGATAATTTTGTTAACATTTGATCTCAGGACACTGGCAGACATTTGCATTTCAGATGGTTCAGGTTTGTGGTTGAGGTATTTTCTTTACTAGAAAGAGAAAGACTGCGCTGACCTGCTGAACAAAACAATTTAAGGTGACCAACCACACATTAACAAACTAGTCAATTGAGTGAGCTCAGGGCCAGCGTGCATTGAAAAATTAATATGATTTGACGCCAACACCCCCCTTTAAATAATCATTTCAGCTACATTTCAGCTGGTGTTATGTTAAAGCAGTCGTGGAGCAAGCATGTGGTGTTAATGGCATGTGGTAGGTGTTGAAAATGGGTTGTGTCCTGTACTTGCTAGGGCATGATTATATCTGGATTAGATTGATACGCATCTAAATATCCAATCATCTGTCTCTCTTTCTCTGTTTCTGTCTCTCTCTCTCGCCAAACCAGTCTGTCAGGGTGTGTATGTGAAGCAGCAGGAGAGCAAGACAATGGAGGGGATCAGGTAGCTATGAAACCTGACAAGCTAGCCACAGACAGGAGTGCCCGTGTGTGTGTGTCCACAGAAACGTAGTAAATATAGCGGGAATGGCTTAGAGTCAACCCCTCGATTTTGGGAATGGGTGTCAGTGGACTAAAATTGCCTCCCCAGTTATTTGTGCTGTCTGTACCGAACATGAATTCCATGCATGATCATTATATAATCATTATTACAATCATTAAAAAGCAGAACAGAAGGACTTTATTACATTACATTCAGTAGGAAGTTAGCTAGCGTTAGCTAACTAACATTACATTAGGAACAACCCACAGCCGAAATTTTTCTGGATTTATTTTAACTCTTTGGGTAGCGACTGTAACTATTACAAGTGCCCCAGGAACAGTCTTTGACCATATCTTAGAAAATACAGTGAAAAAAAAAGCTAGAAAACGACTCCTTTTGCATTAGTCAATGGAGCGCAGCCATGAAGGTGTCAGTTAGAGCGAGTGCTATACTGCGCTGTGTTTGGTCAGCTTTGTATTCGGGGCGTGGCTTAGTGAAGGGTCAATTAATTCATTGGAACAGATGCAAAGAGGCAATTCTTGAGTCATTTTATGCAAAGCCACACGGGATGCTTGCTCATGTGGAATTTCATGCTGGTACACATTTGTGTGAATTTCTTTTTTTTTTTTTTTTTTTTATGCAAAATAACAGAATAGACCAATAGACAGAGGTCATGTTGGTGGACCAGTGAGGAAGGTGTTCAGTGCTGAGCAATTGCCAGTGTACAATGCAAACTACATGGCATGCCAAGTACACATTCATTGCATTCTACCACTTCTAATTAAAACATGCAATGTCACAAATGTACAACATTGAAATGATGATGAAATGAAAGGATCTAAGGAGTTTAATAGGTAAAATCTTAATGAAATGTCTTGCATCCAAGCGAAGTTTCAGAGCTTCCTCAGTTGCCTATGTTTTGTTGTCCTTGGCATACCGGGCAGCATGATTTCTCAGGTTTTGTGCCCATGGCCTACTGTTTGTCCTGTCCTTTAGAGACTTGAAATATTGTCTTCACAGTACTTACTTGTTGAAGTTTTTTTTTACTGCTGTATATTTAAACCAGAGTTGGCCTCCATCTGAAATTCACTTAAAAACACAAATAAATTATGTTTATGTTTTTTTGTGTTTTTTTTTCCTTGATAATTTCACACAAAAGATGTTAAAAGATGACCTAAGGGCTAGAGTAAAGGAGAAAAGGTGGATTGTAGTTAATAAATAATGGACATCAGCACATTGGCCTTAATTTACATAATTGTTTGTATGAAAGAAATAGACAGAGAGACAGCGTGCATGCATGGCTGGTTGCAACAGCTACGTTTATTGTGGTAAAGGAGGTCAGATGATGAAGTCACTGTCCTCCATGTTTGTTACAAACACGACACACATGCACACTGTCTTTCTGTGTCTCTCACGGCTGTGAGTGCCATTTAGCTTTTTTGTCCTCCTACAACTGTGTGACCTGAACTGTGAACTGTGACACCACAGAAGTTCTGTTCTATTCACTAAATAGTATACAGGAGTACCACTAGGTAACATTCACTAGATGACTCTGTCAGAGATAATTGGCCCACTATAGTTGGCCTATTATGTTTAGCGGAACGATGTCCACTGCGGTAATGTCTTCAAATTGCTTGTGCTGTTTGACCAACACACTAAAACCCCAAATATAAAGTCAGAAAAAGCAGGAAATCCTCAAAATTAAGAAGCTGAAACTAGACTAAAGCTATTAATCAGTTAATATACCCATTAATTGTCTTTTGATTAGTTATTTCAGCTCTAGACCAGAGTGGCATACATTTTTATTTTTAAAAGTACAGACCAGAAGATTTTGCCTTTTCTGTTGCTAGTGTGTTTCCCATCTCTGTTTCAGTCTGCTTAAAAAAGGGAAAACATGAAGTTGACCATCATTGACATTTTCAGCCAACATCTGTTACAACTTTCCAGTTGCCAGTCACTTTCAGTGTTCAAATGTCTGTGTTTCAGGTATTTATTAGCAGTGTTTTTTTCCCTCTGCGTTCCTTTTGGGTTTTAGGAAAGAGTTGGTCTTTTCTTATGTTTTCCCTTGAGCTATGTTTGCTGGAATACAACGAACACAGGTTCCTGTTAAATCACCTCCTGGGTGAATGGATAAAGAATTTCACTGGTCCACCCATTTTAGAAACTGAAAGCACACATTCCAGTGGAGAGTCTGGTGAGAGTGATTTACAATAATACAAGATTTTCAGTTCTGAGACAGTTTCTTTGCTTTGGCTTTGTGCTGCACAGCTTGTAGAGAGGTTTAAATCAGTGCACTTTGTTTGAGATAATCATCGAACTCAACAGTAAACAATACACAAAAGCTCCAGCTATTACATAAGAGGAAACGAGTCCCATGTATTATGTATAACTGATGTAAACAAATATTTTTCCTGAATTCACAATAGCTGAAATGCATCACAGGAAGCAGTTTTAGTGCATTGGTTTACTCACAGATGCACACATAACCAAAGATGTATGATTAAGTTATAATGATCAATGTGAATGGAGCCAAACATGGAGTCATAGAGTGACTGTCTGCAGGAGGGAAGCAGCTCACTGACTCAGAACCGACTGTGATCCCTGAGACTCACTCTGATTCATTTTAATCAGCTAAAATTATATATTTGAACAACTTATGAATCATATATTTCCTCTTAAGCTTGTGTGTATCCAGCTTGGTCTGTGAGTGTGTAGTGCTACAGATATACAGTACTTTCTATTTCCACAGGGTAAAGGGAAAAAAAAAATTAAAATAGATCCTGCAAGGCGGAACAAATAGTGAGGTGTGTGTGTTGGTTCACGTTTACAGGCATATATATATATATATATATATATATATATATATATATATATATATATATATATATATATATATATATATATATATATATATATATGTAGTGTAAATGGCTAGTTAAAACTGATCTCAACACTGAAGTAATCAAATTACCAACGCTTCCAACGGTGGTTCATGTTAGGTTGAGAGCAAATTAGCGACATTTAACAGCTATTAAATAGGCTATCAGTACTTATCAAATCAACAGGAGACATTTAACAGAGCCACAAAGAAATTAAGTATCTGTGTCTAGATTGCAGGTGCAACACAGCAAAATAAAAACAAAACAGTTGAATATTTAAAAGTGAACTGTTTTGACAATTACGCTAAAACACAGAACACAGAAAACTGCATTGGCAGAATAGACAGGTCTCAAAAGGTCACAAAAGAAGTGCAAGTGATGTTGTTGCTTCTTCTTTCTCTTGTTTCAGTACAGTAATATTAAGGCTCAAACATTCAGCTGAGAACTTATAAAACTGTTCAAGAAGCTGGCTGATCCCCTGCCTGCAGAACAGTGAGGGGGGTGAAGTCAACAGCGTGCCAGTGCTCCTGTCTGTTTTGCCCATAGATGGCAATTGGAGACTTTTCAACAAAACAACCTTTTTAGCAACAAATCTAAGTCTATTTAAATCCAGATGCTCTCAGTAAGGAAAAAGCAAAGCATGTGTGAGTATGTGTGTCTGCAATGCACACATGTATAAACCATGTGTGCTTACCTCCTCTCACCTCTGCTCACAGTTCAAATAGCTTCAAATCAGCTCTTTCTGCAACAAAAATGGCTTGTTTTGTCCAAAACCTCCAAATAATACCTTTTTTGAATTGTCCATAAGGATTAGTACCATTATAATCTACATTAACAATAAAAAAGAGAGAACAGTGTTAGGAGTATATGATAAAATATACAAATACAGTGAGATGGATTTTTCCCTTTTTTAACATTTTTACTGTGGTAATTATAAGGCTGTAGTGGCCAGTGTTTCATTATTTAAATAATCAATTAAATTAAACAAACATGTGAGTCTTCTTATTTTATCCATTCACAATATGTGACAGAACATTTTATCCATATCACCCACCTCTAGCTTGATATCAGCTAACTGGAACAAACAATACCGACTGTAGTTGCTTAAAATGACTGTTTTTATTTCTATGTGACATTGCAATATATAGTAATCATTGTTTTTTAGCATTATCTTAAAATTGCATAAAACACATTACTTCATAGTTATTGATCTATGGAAATCAGTTTGTATAAACAGTATAATACTTGAAGATTGTTATTTAATCGAGGAAGTCTGAGTGCTGACATGCAGACTGATAGCAATGTTGATCTCACTCAGATGAAGGCCTTTTCTCCTGTCCAATTTTCTTCCTACTTTCCTCTTGTTTTTCTTACCTCCCCTCTCAAAATCCCTCTCCAAATGCCACTTGTCTTCTTCTTCCTCACACTCCCTCTTCAACCTCCAGCGCACACACGTACACACACAAATCTGTCTCCTTTCCCCCATCATTTTTTTTGGAAGAGACCTTCTTTTTCTGGTTGTTTTCGAGGAAGACGAACACAAGTAGACACACACACACACACACACACACACACACACACACACACACACACACACACACAGGTTGGGAAATGTCAACTTGTCTGAAACACTGGCATCAAGCTGAAGACCCTAAGGCTCTGTCTGCTGTGTGTGTGTGTGTGTGTGTGTGTGTGTGTGTGTGTGCACTCTGCTCTGGAATGCAACACTGTGTAATTACTCTTTTGTCCTAGCAGCATTTTCTATGCTAATTAACCTCCCTTCTCCCATGGAATGTACACAGGCTGTCTGGCTCACTGATTGGCTCAGGAGGGGTAGTCTACCGTCTGATTTGCTATCAGGGTGTACAGCACAGAGTACAGAGTGTCTCCACAGGGCGTCTTCCTGCTCTTCTCGTCTGTAAGATAAATGGCTAATTTATTCTCTCAGCCCGAGATCGAAGCTCATTAAAACAGGGCAGTGGCTTTAGTAGTGAGACGCAGCAGACCTGTGACACATTTCTGGGCAATAAAACCAGAGTGATAAATATCGCAATATAATTTTCCTCAATCTATGGTTAATCAATAAATGTTTGATTTAATTCATTTGAATCACAAACAAATTAAAACTTAATTTTTCTATTAATATATTTATTTTGTTGAGGAAAAGGGACTGAAAAAAGATTTACTAATCATTTTTAGAAAAAAAGATTTTATCATAATTGTTTTGAATGTTCTACCGTAGATTTGGCGTTGTGTTCTGACCATAAAGAATAGTACAACCACTCAAATAACCATCTGGTTTCTTCAGTTTTTACTCAGGAGCAAAAATGAATGTTTTAAACTGGAAATAATGATTTCACATTTATCGAAAGAATTATCGTTATCAAATGATATGAAATCTTTTTATCGCAAGAACATATTTTGCCACCTCCTTTACCGACCTAGTTTGGGTTCTGAGAAGAAAACAGATTGTCCACCAGTGACAGTGACATGCCAACATTAAAATTGCATGTAATTTATATTTGCCAAAACTGCACCCTGATACTGCTGGGGTTTTTTTCCCACATAACATAAACAATCATTTCTAAAGCGTCAGCATTCGAGTGGTGTCTTACTGGTATTCATACTAATTTCCTGAGTTTTTCTTAAATGCAACAAAAATGTAACATGCCATTTCAATAATGTATTTTTGTCATGTACAGTACAAGCATTTTTCTCTGTTCAGTACAACTACCCAAATGCGCTGTGGTGATCTGGTGTTTTTTTGTTTGTGAAGGCTCCCCTTCCTGTGATTTAGAGATGATTATGTGACAGGATGTTCATGTTGCTGCTGCTGATAACATTGCTATCAGTGCCCCTATTTGGTGCTAGCACAGATCGGCTGATATGAGGTCTGTTATTTTTGCACAAGTATTTTTTAATATCGACTAATTGATCAAAAGTAAATTAATGGGTAAAATTATATAGTATAGTAACTGATAAATACTATAGATAATAGATACAAAGTATTTATCAAGCAAACAATCTCTAGTCTCAGCTTCTTAATTTTGAGGATTTGCTGCTTTTTTCCCCCTGAATTTGTATCACTGAAAATGTTATGTGTCAGGGTTTTAGGGTGTTGATCAAACAGCACAAGCAATTTGAAGACATTTCCTTGAGGACTAACTGGTACATAACTGATATTTTTATTTATTTTGTAGATAGCAAGTCTCTTAAGTGCAAGAGTTTCCTTTATTAAGTTCATATTTGTCTGTGTGCTCTGGTCGATGAACAAGCAAGCGAATAACTTATTAGATGTTTTTTATTGTTTACCTTTTTGGGTGCTGCAATGGACAAAGCTAGTTTCAGTGTAATATGTTTTAGGCAATAGGCAATATGTCAATTATTTGGTTATTGGCAACCTTTTTAAATCAATTGCAAAAACAAACTACAAAATATTTCCACTAGTCCCATTTGATGATGCTAAATGTTCGGGATCATGACTACATGATTTTGTGTTGAAGGATTTCTATAGACCTCGGGTGTACACTTCACTTCACTACCTAGCAATGAGATAGGAGTATAGTCGACAGTCGATCATTAGCAAATTAGCAGCTATTGGCCTCATGATATTATGCTAGAGTGGTAGGCCTGAATGCCGGGAGAAAATAAAATACTAGACTGTCTGGATAGAAATGATCAGCTGCAGTGCAGGTGCTGCAGCAGCGTGGGTTACTGTTTGTATATTGCAGATTCAGACAGCTATCCTTAAACCGTCCTCATTATTGTCATCCTCCTCCTACTACTCCTGTGAGCGGAGAGACCCACAGCCCAAAATGCTGTCATTTCCCCAGTGAGCTGGGAGCTGCACTCAGCTTGCCACAAACTACAGGATGAGCTCATACTCCATTACTTATTCATAGACGCCGTCACACAGGCTGACGCAACCACAGATGGATACATTGGCTAAAAGGAGGTGGACAGGTCTGCATGCCAGGCTGGCAACAGACTGACTGGTAGGCATTTTCCAGAGGCAACCAGACTGTTAGGATGCAGATAATAATGACAGCCATCCTGATTCTGTGTAACATCCTGCAGAGCAGCTGCTAATCTTTGTTGTTTAACAACTTGGCTGCATCTTTTGTGGCTAAATATTTGTGTTTGAACTACAAAATATGCTCAGCTAGACACTTGGCACTTTGCAACACTGAGATCTTTTCAATTTCTTTCTCACTGATGAAAACTGGCTTTAGGCCTAGCAGAGACCAGTGGATGCTGTTTACTCAGCCAGTCTGTGTTTCACCCCGTTACTGGTTTGTTTTAACATGCTGGGATCCTTTTGTTTGTCTCAGTGGTTTCATTTAGTCAGTCTATTCTGTGACCGATGGCTACAGCCGTTCTCTTTTTTTCTGTTTTTGAATCTGTCCAATTTTCTCCTCCAGATCTCAGTGGAAATATGACCCCGGTCCACTTACAGTGGATGTCAATGTATAGTGGTTGCACATACACGGGAAAATACTACGCCGATAATCAAGCTGAAATTGTTGGTTTAAGAGTTTCTCGATGCTGACATTGATTGAGATCCGTTTATTGTTTTCAGATATAAAAGAAACACCACAGATTATCTATAGTGGACTCTTGGTGGACTTTCTGTAACTTTATTCCAATTCCTGATTATTTCTGAAAGTGTCTTCTCTTGGTGGACAGGTGGCCTTAGGATCTGTTTGTGGGCTTGTAACTGGAAAGATGTAGATTTAATCTCCGTTCTGTTTGGAGAATTCAGGATTTAGAAGCAAATGAATAGCACCTGCTTCTCCTTTTATTACCTCCATTGTGGTGCCTTTAAACAAAGCACTTTTAAATGACCCACAACCACCACTGTGGGCAGCAGATAAGGTGTTTGTGCTGGACAGGTTCCAGATGTGAATGTGTGAGCGTGGTGCAGAGTGCTGCTGAAAAAGCCTTTGTGGACTGTGAACCTACCCTGAATGAATAAAGGTTTTAAATCAAATCTCTTCTGTGATAGGCCTGATAAAATGGTTTCAGTTGATATCAGTGAATATGAATAACATCCAGAAACTTCCCAACTCGGAGAGTTTTGAGTTATTGTCCTGAAGTAACACTGTTTTGAGGTGATACCACTTTCGTGACTCTCACCGGTTGAGTCCAGATGTGCTCGAACATGTGGCCGCTGAACTATTTAGCTATGTTGTTGGAAAGTCTAATTTAGAAAAAAAATACATATAATATTGTAAAATGATGTATTTCAAGTTGGTAATTTCTTGCATTTAAGAGGTCACTGTACAGCAACAAAATTTCATGTTGAGTACCTTTTTAAAGCACTAGCACCCAATGAGATCTTACCATTCCTGATGAGCAGTTAGCACCTTGCTTGGATACCTCTTACATTAGCATATGAATGTGTTTGTGTGATTAGCTGAATGTGACAAGTGTTGTAAAGGGCTTTGAGTGATTGGTAGACAAGAAAAGCGTTGTCGTCAATTTACCATTTAACCTACGAGAAATAAGAAATAAAGATAATTTGGTCAAGCAAAGTGCAAGAGGAGATTCATATCATACTTTTCTTTCTAGTTGTGCTAAAACATGGAATCATGTTTTAGCACATCATCAACAACATCATCAAGGTATCTGACAAATACGTGCTTGGTGACCCCAGTACCAGGATCAGCTGTGTTAACGTCAGCGTTGTTTCTGGTCCGCCCCTTGGACTCTGCGTAGACTGGATGCTTTCTGCTCAGATGCTGAAGCATTGTCGTCGTGCTGTTGTGTTAGGCTAGTTCCATTTTAGAGTTTCCACAGCCGCCGCTGCCACAGCTACTATAACTCCTGTGTTACATTCAGTAATAGTCCCACCTCGTTATTGGCCCGTGCAAAATAGAATCTGGTGTGGTTCTTCATCTGTAGTACTTTATTCTTTCGCCAAATCTTCTGTAACTACGGAATAGACCATCTGGAATCATGTGTTACAGAATGTTGTGATGTTATTACTATAGTAGAACAAGAATAACTTGAAATAATCACTTGGACTTAGTCCTGGACAATAAAAGAATAATTATCGCGATGTAATTTTTTTCAATAACGATATAACAAATGTTAAATATATTCTATAAATGTTTGATTTTATTCACTTGAATAGTAAACAAATTAGGACTAAACTTGAAAGAAATAATGATTGGATACTTATTATGATAATTATCGATATCGAAAGATATTAAACTTTTTATTGTGATAAAATTTCTGGCCATATCGTTCAGCCCTATTTGGACTGTATTCTTGTTAGACTGGTTTGTAGTTACCTGTACAGTACAGCTGATCATGAAGTCTAATGCAGGAGGAGGGATGAGAGCTTGAAGGAAAGGAAAACGGTGAGTGTAGAGAGGAAGTTATTTTTAATTTAATTTAGTTTTTTTTTTTTTAGCTTTTCTTAATCTTTTGACATTCATCCTCATTTGTTCAGTTGTCCTTGATTTTTGTGCTTCTACCATGGTTAAGTAGGCTACGTAGTTGCATTATTTATTTTTTTTGTCTGTTTTAACTATGTTTATTGTTGATGTACGATCAGGAGTCTGCATATGGGTGTTTTTTATTTTGAAAATCAACTGGATTCTCTATGCCGTTCTGTGTCTAACTTCCTGGTTCATCTGCTTCTGTCAAAAATATACTGGCAGTTAATATTGAACTTTAGTAAAACTAGAATAAAAAAAAATCACAAATGGAATTGTAAACGCAATATTGGGCAGAAAAATGCCCCCCCCCCAAACAAAATCGTTCAGCCCTATTCTATATGCAAGAATTTAATCTCAGCAGGATTTATTGTCTTTTGTTCTTGATTACAGTATCTGCAACATGATCGTTTAAATTTAATGAGACAAGAAACACTGTTACCGCTGAGTCACTGGCAGGAGGACGTGTTTATTTTATTTGTGTGAATAAGGACAGACTTATATTCAGGCAGACATACGTTTTGCATATTCATGTAAACCTGAATTTTAACCCCCACTTGTCAGAAAGAGCTTTTTTCCCGTCCTGCTGCACAGCACTTCATTTGACGTTTTATTTGTTAATTTTCATAATCTGCTGAATCTTTTCAGATGGGTTTTTATGTGCTGGATTGTTTTTAATGTGTTTTTTTTTTTGTTGTTGTTGTTTTGCAAGTTCAGAGGCATTTATCTGAATTAAAATTACTTATGTCTTTCATCTTCAGGACCAGTTTGATAATCTGGACAAACACACTCAGTGGGGGATTGACTTTCTTGATCGCTATGCAAAGTTTGTCAAGGAGAGGCTGGACATTGAGCAAAACTACGCCAAGCAGCTACGGTACACACACACACACACACACACACACACACACCAATGGAAGATACATTCTCTCCATTTTTGTTTTTTCTGCCAGAAAGATTTTGTTTGATGCAGGGATGTCTATCAAGCTTTTTTTGTCTATCTCTCAGTAGTAGAGTCCTGATTGGATATTTATATTTTCCTGAATAATTGATTTGCACAATAGACATGTAAGTACATTTCACTTGCTAAATGTATTTGCATTAAAACAAGCTAACCTGCATCCTATAATTTTTTTTGGAAACTTGCAGGGATCAGAGTACAAATATTCACTGGGTCAGATTAGACAATGAAATGCAGAAATTTTTGTCGTCTTTGGCCGAGAGACATTGCAGGCTATGGACCATTGTCACAAACGCGTCATGGAGGTTGTTAAACTAAGGGAGAGAAGGTAAAGACATTTGGACATTATAGACTATTTGTCGGGACTGTGTGAAGCATCCAAAATTAAGCTTCCACACAATACAGGGGCACTCAGTGTTATTCCAGACTGCACACATCTCTCAGGCCGGGCCACTATCAGGCTGATATTCTGTTCTCTGAATTTTGTGCGGGAAGGATTGTGCATGATTTAGGCAACCCCGATCACATTGCACTGACGATCAGATGCAGATTTAACAGTATCTGTATTTAGTAGTAGAGCACGTTGAAATAAAGGCAAGTTGACTGGTAATTTATTTATTTGTTTGTACTCCAATTTTGCAATGCTTGAGACAACTCAACAAGCACAGACCCAGTAATCCTCATTAAAAACCAGTAGAGTCCCAGTGTTTGTTGTTGTGTGATTTCAAAGATGGGAAATCCCTTCAGAATAGGTAAAACACACACGCACGCGCACACACTGCTGTTGTAGGTCTGATGAATGATCAAAGATAGATTGTGTGTGTGTGTGTGTGTGTTGATGTGTGAATGTTTTTAACAGGACGTGTATTTCAGAGAATAATCAGGAAGAAACATGCACGCACACACATATTCCTCAGCTCTCTAGTTAAATTATTAAATTGCTGC
>NW_024041272.1:0-13645 GCF_014851395.1 Micropterus salmoides
AGCACTATATTTTTAATATTAAATTCATATTTAATGTGGTTTCCATAGTAACAGATCTGTTTGGCCTTTCTACCAGCAGGTGGCAGTATTTAAATGAATGTCCGGTTTTTGTCTTTGTTAACTGTTTTAAACCCAGGTTACTGATACAGATGTATTTATTGTTCTTCATTTCATTAGTTTTTTATTATTGAGGCTTTATTTGTAACCTAGCTACCATCTTCATTCACCCACAGCCCAGAGTTAAACCTGCACGCCCTTCTGTTCTAACCTGGTTCTAACACTGCTGTCAGCTTCTCAGCAGCTCTGACAACAAACTCACATCAGAAATGTCCTAATACAGATCATCTGGCCCAAAGAAGGATTTACCTCTGTGCTATATGTACTGTTTGATCATCAGGACTGATGATGAGGATGGAGTGTAGTGATTGTGGGAGAGCCGTCCTGCTTTATTTCCAGACATTTTATGAAACACAGTCCAGATGTGCAGGTGGTGAAGATGTGCCGGGTGAGTCGAGGTGAGAAGGCAGATCTGTTTGTGACGCCGCGGCGTCTCAGTGCGCTCTGTGCGCCTGACAGCACAGTCTGCAGCAGCACAAATAAAACTGCTGGTTTGAATGTTGAATGAACCCGTGGAGGGTTTTCCTGGACTTAGATCCGGCCTTAAAGCAGCCTGGAGGTCTCTGTACAAAGAAAGATGCAGACCTGCAGTGGAGAATCCTTCATGGCGTTGTAGCCATGTAGTTATTAACGCTGCTGTAGAAGACAAATGTCCCTTCTGCAGTGAGAGACAGAGACGGTGTTTCACTGCTTCTCAGAGTGCATTCGTCTGACAGATTTGTTGGAAAACATTTTCAGTAGATGTGGAGAAGTTTTTCCGAAGCAGATTTTTATTTGTGGTTTTAGAGACACTCGCCGGAAGAAGAACAGATGTCAGCTACTGAACTTTGTTTCAGGACAGGCAAAGATGGCGGTGTATATGACCCGGAGACGGAAGGTGGAGGAAGGGTTAGATGTTGATGTGGTTCTTGTTTGTGAGAAAATGGTTCAGTCCAGACTGCTGTTAGGTTTCAGTTTTTACAGAGCTGCACATGACCTGGATACTTTTGAGCTGGTTTGGGGTTGTGGGGGGCGTCTGCTCTGTGACAGAGGGGCAGTTAAGTTCTGAGATGTGCTGATCTAAACTTCTGATACACATGTAAACGCAAAGGTCTTTATTAATGTGATATAGGACGTTTATTTGTGATGTGCATATAGTAAAGAAATGTTGGTGTTCAAATCTCTCTCTCTGTCTCTCTCTCTCTCTCTCTCTCTGTCTCTCTCTCTCTCTCTCTCTCTCTCTCTCTCTCTGTCTCTCTGTCTCTCTCTGTCTCTCTCTCTCTCTCTCTGTCTCTCTCTCTCTCTCTGTCTCTCTCTCTCTCTCTCTCTCTCTCTCTCTCTGTCTGTCTCTCTCTCTCTCTCTGTCTCTCTCTCTCTCTCTACCACTTTTCAACACAAAGTGAATCCCTTGCTGCTGTCAGTCATTTAAACGTTTCCATGCTCGCAGTGATGTCACAGTTAATATCGTGGGACATTTCTGCAGCAAAACAAATAAATGGAGTTAAAAACTTGACAGGTCAGACAGAGGAAACTCTGCAGAGGAAACTTTCAACTTTTAGTGTCTGAAATGTTTGGACTCTCTGATGGAGCTCAGGACTGATCAGGAGGACGGCTGCTTTACTCCAAACAGTGTCAGCAAGCTAACACGCTATTAAGAACAGTCCGTGTTGATGCAGTCTGCAAGTAGAAGGATCCGTCAGAACCAATCATCAGCCGGCAATCTGACAGCTGACTTAACGTTTCATCCACAGACTTAGAAATAATAAAACAAACAGACGTAACGCTCTTCCTGATTATCAGCTTCTATTCCACGTCATGTTTTTAAAGAAATGATAATAAATAGATAAATACAATGAATAAATAAATAATCTCTATTTCAACTATCAGACAATAACAAATATTTCCATTTCTAAACTTCTACATTCTAAACCTTCTTCAGCTCTGAACAGATTATTAAACACTGAATGATTTCAAGCAGGAACATTGTCTTCTAACGTTACATCATTTATTCTTTATTCAGATTGTGGCGCTGCAGTTTGTCAGAGAGCAGCTATGCTTCTCTGGTCTCAGCTCTGAAGTCCAACCCCTCCCATCTGAGAGAGCTGGACCTGGGTAGCAACGAGCTGCAGGATTCAGGAGTGAAGCTGCTGTGTGGTTTTCTGGAGAGTCCACACTGCAGACTGGAGACTCTGAGGTCAGACACCATTTTTTCCTTCTGTGCTGAGGTTAATATGATGTGAAAGTTGTGGTGACAATAAACTGCAGACATAAGGCTGATATTATACTGATCCACACTGAGGATCTTAATGCTAAAGTCTCTTTTCTTCTTCAGTGGTTTAGTCCATTGACTGTGGCAGAGCAATGTTGAGCTCCACATTTAAAATCTTAATATAACAAGAAACATCTCCACTGGATAATTCACTCTGAACCTCTTTGTTACGTCCCGGCTCGATGG
Organism: Micropterus salmoides; assembly: GCF_014851395.1. NCBI lineage: Eukaryota > Metazoa > Chordata > Actinopteri > Centrarchiformes > Centrarchidae > Micropterus > Micropterus salmoides. Next base: position 2,552 of record NW_024041272.1, read on the forward strand.
GTAAAGAAAGCAACATAAAGTGGATGTTTTTGGTGAAAAGGTGTTTAATTGGAAAGTGAGAGTTTAACACAAATGTAGAACCACAGTAAAGGGCCTTCTGGGTTCTGCTTAAACCATAAAAACAAGAGAACAAAAAGAGGTCTCCACTAAGAGAGACAGTTACCAAGCTCCACAAAATAAAGTGAAACAAAAGAAGATCTCTCTTCAGCTCCAAATGGTTTTAAAAGGCAAAACACAAAGAGAGCAGCAGCCATAACCCTAGAGAGGCTAACAGGGGAATACTAAGACAACACAAAGGGGTCAGGAGTGAAACTAAACCTGTCCCAGTCCCACAGCTAGAATTAATAAAGAACAAACACTCCAGATCAGGGGTCGGCTAATAAGTCTGGCATCGGACCACATTTCTTTCAAGCTGTTAGATGGCGGGCCAGAAATGATTGTCCTTCAGAACTTTTCAAATGTCAGTCTGGAGAACCGGGACAAATCCCGGAGGTTGGTAGAAGGTTGAGCGTCACGGGCCGACCCCGTTCTCCCGGGCCTGTTGGTCTATTCCAGATGAACGTCTGTCCCTTCCACTGACTGGAAAACGAGCTACAACAGAAAATGGAAAAGCAGAGTTTCACTGAAATGCAAGTAAATGTAAAAAAGTAACGACTGGCTCTGTAGTAGTACCAGCACCAGGGCCACAGACGCTGAGACCGGGCCACAGATAGTGCAGCTGAACAGTACAGGGTTCCCATACATGGATTTATTTGTGGCGGCCGCCTCAGTATCAACGCTGACCGCCACATATTGATTTTACATTTTTACTAGGCCTGTTGAAAATGGTATTTCTGCAGAGCTCTCTCTCTCTCTCTCTCTCTCTCTCTCTCTCTCTCTCTGAGTGGATGAGTGAGTGTTTTTCTAAACTTTTTCTGTGTTTCATGTCGGTTTAATGTGTTACTGTGTGTATTTCTAAGGTTAGTTGTTGTTGTCAGGTGTGTGTGTTTGTTTGTTGTCGGGCAGCATGGAGTTCTCCAGGCTGACGAGGAAACACGGACTTAAGATCTGTCCGGGTTTCCGCTGCTCCGTAGAGGAGTGTGCGTTAGCGGTGGCGGAGGTTGTCGGGGCCGGCAGTGTCAGATCTGCGGCCAGGATGAACGGGGCGGTGGTGATCTTTGTGGACGAAGTGGAGAAATTATTGTGGTGAATGAAACCTTCGTACCAGTGCTGCCTCTGGCCTCACCGGCCAGAAAGGTGTTTTGTCTAACGTCCCCCCGTTCATCAGAGATGAAGTGCTGGAGAGAGAACTTTCCAGCTTGGAAAAATAGTGTCCCCTATTAAAAAGCCCTGTCTGGGTGTAAATGTCCTTTGCTCCAGCATGTGGTGTCTCACAGGAGACAGTTATTCATGATCCTGAATAACAGCAATGAAGAGTTGAACTTGTCTTTTCAGCTGAAATTGATGGGTTTGATTATGTTCTGTTTGCCAGTCAGACGTTATGAAGTGTTTCGGCTGTGGAAAGGAGGGTCATGTGATCCGAGTGTGTACAAAGAAGGTTACAGTCAGCAAAGACAAACAGAAGCAGACTGTGAAGGAGTCGATGGCGGAGTATGACTCCATGTGGAAGGCCGTTTAGATGTCTCACTGAACAAAATGACCCCAGGAGAGCTGAATAAACAGATTTATGGGGTTGAGAAAATCAAACTGTTTCTACAGAAACAAAGAACGTAAAAGGGATAAAAGCTGAAAGTTTCTTTCCAGACAAAGAGGCTTTTCTTACTCAGTCAAGTCACAGCTGAGGGCCAAAGGAAGAGAGGGTTTAACTGAGCAGGAGGTTCACAGGTTGAGGAAAATAGTGGTGAAGATCAGACATGAACTTAATGAAGAAGATGGAGAGGAATCAAACTAAAGGTTTTCTTTTTCTCAGTCTGTGTGTGCTGTCTGGTTGTCTCCTTTTTATTTCTTCAATGAGGGATTTAAAGTTGCTTCATTGAATTTAAATGGAGCTGCAGACATCAGGAAGAGGATGCAGCTATCTGAGCTGATGAAGCTGAAAAGTGTTGTTGTCCAGGAAACACACAGCGACAGGTCCAGTGAAACTGACTGGAGATCAGAATGGGACGGGGAGGTCGTGTTAAGCTCCTTGACCTCCGTGAGCGGGGGGGTAGCCGTCCTCTTTTCTAAAAAGTTTCTGCCGACTTCTTCTGAACTTAAGGAAGGCTGATGATGGTCAGAGCCAAGTTTGAGTGTTTCACTCTCACATTCATTAATGTTTATGCTCCAAATGTCGGCTCAGAGTCCGTAATGAAGTAATAAAAACACATGATTTGGTGGACGTTTGGAGGAGGTTGCACACTGAAGACCGACAGTACACCTGGGCGCATACAAGAGAAAATGTTATTTCTTTGGCTCTGGCACTGACCTTGGTCTCATTTCGTTAGACCAAGAAAAAGCCTTTGACAGGGTTGAGCACCTTTATCTTTGGAAAGTTCTGGAGCGTTTTGGTCTCAGCCCACGTCTCATTGCTATGATAATGTTTTGTACAGAGACATTCAGAGTGTACTGAAGGTTAACGGGGGTCTGAGTGCTCCCTTCACAGTAGGCAGGGCTGTCAGACAGGGCTGTCCTCTGTCTGGGATGCTGTATATATTGTCCATTGAGCCCTTGCTACACAGAATCCGGTCCTGTATTCATGGTTTGGTTTTACCAGGTTTTAACACGCCACACGTTTATCTGCTTATGCTGATGATGTCATGCTCCTGGTCAGAAATCAAGCTGAAATTAATATTGCTGGAAATATTGTGTCTGAGTTTGGTCTTATCTCTGCTGCAAAAGTGAATTGGACAAAAAGTGAAGCTCTAGCAGTTGGAAACTGGGTTGGTGGTCTTCCGGTCCTGCCGGGGGGTTGGGATGGAGAAATGATGGTATAAAGTATCTATGTTTATCTTGGCAAAGAAGAAATGGTGAAAAGGAACTGGGAGGGCATGATAGAGACGATGAAAGGAAGGTTGAAAAAGTGGAAATGGCTGCTTGCTCAGATGTCCTTTAGAGGAAGAACTCTAGTAATCAACAACCATGTAGCTTCAGCACTGTGGCATCGTTAGCTTGTATGGAGCCACCTGCTGGTTTACTCTCAAAACTACAAGCAGGTTTAGTGGACTTTTTTTGGGACAGGTTACACTGGGTACCTCAGAGGGTGCTTTTTACCAAAAGAGAAGGGGGGCAAGGCCTGGTACACCTAGCAAGCAGAGTGGAAACTTTTCGATTTCAATTTGCACAGAGATCTGACTGGTTTTAAATACCCAGTGTGAAAGAGTTTGCAAGCAGCATTTTAAGGAGCCGACAGGTTAGGACTTGACACTGCTTTGTTTTTAATGGATGTTGGTTATTTAAATCTGTCTGTATTGCCTGATTTTTATAAGGGAGTTTTTAAGGCCTGGCACCTTTTTAAGAAGAGACGGTTGGAGCCGTCAGTCTCCCTGTACTGGTTACTGAACGAGCCTCTGATCGGTGGATCCACAATGGACATACAGGACAGTGGTACACCAGGCCTCCATCACACACTCCGTTCGGCTGGCGCTACAACTCTCAGACGGATAGTGGATGTAGCTGGACCTGGTTTTATGAACACTGAGGCTGTGGCTGCACTGATTGGAATAAAATCTGTGCGTCACATGAGGAACATTGTGAATGGTTTGGACTAACAAACTAACAGCAGCGGATAATGAGCTGTTGAGGATGTAGTGGAAAGGTGAGGAAGCTCCGGACGAAGAGGACCCTTTTCCAGAGTTGGACTGGTACCCAATCTTGACTGTTGTTCTAGTCTATTGTTGGATGTCAGGCATCAGAAGGTCCCAGATCTGCACACGGTGACGGGTAAAATGATTTACAGGTTTTGTGTAAAAACAAGTTAAATGGTAGAAGTGACACAGTGTGGAGGAGAAACTGGGGGTAGTAACGCTGTGAAGCCCACCTGGAGAGTCTTTTACAAACTTCCTTTAAAGAAGCGCACAGGTGACTTACAGTGGAGAATATTACATGGGGCTGTTGCAGTGAATTCTTTTATCTCTGTGATTAATCCCTCTGTCTCTGACGGCTGTCCTTTCTGTGGGCTGCTGGAAACTGTTGTTCATTGTTTTTTAGAGTGCAGCAGACTGGGGGAACTGTTCAATGTGTTGGGGTGCTTGTTTGCTTCTTTAATGAAGTGTGGTCTAACACTGCTTTTGTTTTTGGAGCAGGTTACAGGAAGACCAATGCAACAAAGTGGCAACTGTTAAATTTTATTGTAGCAGAAGCCAAACTGTCCATATACATGAGTAGAAAGAAGCAGGTAGAAGGCGGCTGTGTGGAGACGTAGTCCCTGTGTTCACCTCTCTGGTCAAAGCCAGAGTGTTAGTGGATTTTAAGTTCCATCAGCTGATGAACAGCTTGGATGTGTTTGTATGTCAGTGGTGTTATGATTGTCATCTGTTCTGTGGTGGATGAAGAAGTCAGTTTTAGTCGTGTTTTCAGCTAATTTGATGTTTTTATTCGTGTGGAACTGTTTACTTTTCTCTAAATGTCAACCGGTTTTGATTTTCTGACTTATTGAGTGTTGCTATGTTTGTGAATCAGTGATGTTTTATTAAAGTGGGTTTAAAAAGTCAAAAAAGTCTCTATCTCTCTCTGAGTGGAAGGTGAGTGAGTGGTGTGGTGAACGCTGCCCTGAATGAGTTTCCAAACTTTTATATGTTTGTGTGTCTTTGTCTCTTTATATCGTGTTAGTTGAGAGTTTTTTGTCTGTTGTGGTTGTGTTTGTTGGTGGCGTTGCTTCCAGCCTGGCTGGGCAGGAGGCCCGTTGTAGATGTGGAAGTGGATTTTGTGAAGCTGACACGCCGACATGCAGTGAAGTGGTGCCGGCTGTCAGCTGCTCGGTGGAGGAGGCGAGTTTAGCGGTGGGAGAGGTGGTGGATTATGGCAGCATTAAGTCTGCCTCCCGCATGAACGGAGCTATTGTGGTGTTTTTTAGATCATACTGACAAAGTAAACGATGTGGTAGAAAAAGGGGTAATTATTAAAGATACTTTTACCCCGGTTCTCCCTCTGGTTAACCCTGCCAGGAAAGTTACCATCTCCAACGCTCCCCCGTTCTTAAAAAATGACTTATTGTTAAAAGAGCTGTCCAGGTATGGACAGGTGGTGTCCCCCATCAAGATGGTGTCCCTGGGCTGTAAGTCTCCATTGTTGAAACACGTTGTTTGTCACAGAAGACAGGTTTTCATGGTGCTAAAGAACAACTCTGCAGAAATTAATTTATCTTTTAATTTCAATGTGGACGGATTTAATTACATGGTGTTTGCAGCTTCGGAAACCATGAAATGTTTTGGCTGTGGTGCAGAGGGCCATCTAATTCGCTCATGCCCGAAAAACATTTTAAGAGAGCAGGGAGATGTTGCGGCGGCTGGCGGGACTGCGGCACCTGACGCAGTGCCGGCGTAGCTGCGGCTGATGCGGCCGCGTTGGAGGATCCCGGTGGATGTTCCTTGGCCAAGGAAGTCGCTGAGAGATTGTCTGATAATAAAATCATGTCCAGTGTGTCTAATGTTGAACTGCAAGAAAGAGAAAGCGGACAGGGAGACACAGAAACAGAACTGAACATTGACCAGGGAGAAATGAGAACAACAGTGAACAGGTGTATAACAGTCAGCTGAATGAATGTTCTCAGAGCAGCAATATTTCAGTGTGTTCTGACTTTATTGAGGATGAGGATATATCTGATGAGGATCTAATGAAAATCGCACAGAAGAGAAAGAGCACAGAAAGTGTTCAGAGCAGAGCTAAAGTTGCCAAAGGAAAGAAAGACAGAAAAACACGCTCATTAGAAAACAGTGATTTCACACAAGAGGAGGGGAGCAGCAGCTACACTTTAGCTCAAATACAGACGTTCCTTCAGGACACTGAGGGTCTCAGGCTGTTGAAGGTTGAGAACTTTTTCCCAGACCTGAAACTGTTTGTCAGTTCAGCTCAACCTCTTACCAGAGCTTCAGGAGGTTTTGGTGATGAAGGCCTCACAGAGCAGGAGATATATCGCCTCAGAAAGCTGATCATTAAGGTGAAAGCTCAAATTATTGGTGATGATGTTTAAACAGCCTCTTCTCTTCTTTTTCTTCCTGAAATGTTTGTTTTGTGTTTCTTTATTATTTTTTCTCTCCATGGGTCAAATTGGCACTTTAAATCTAAATGGAGCGAGGGACGACACAAAGAGAGCTGCCCTTTTTAAACTCATGGAGTTTAAGCAGCTAGACGTACTGATGGTTCAGGAAACACACAGTAACTCTGAAAATGAGAGTCAGTGGAAGAAAGAGTGGCCAGGGCAGGTTGTTCTGAGCCATCAGTCCAGCTGCAGTGGAGGGGTTGGGCTTTTCTTCTCCAGAGGTTTCCTGCCTGCATCTTGTGAGGTGGAGGAAGTTATTGAAGGCCGTCTACTGAAGGTTAAAGTTCAGTATGAGAATATAAAGATGAATCTGATAAATGTCTATGTCCCATGTAATGTTGCGGAAAGGCTGCACGTGCTGAGTGTTTTAAGCAATACTGTCAGAAAATGCAGTAGTGATGAGTTTTTATTCTTGGGAGGTGATTTTAACTGTACAGAGAATCCACAGCTGGACAGGAATCACCAGGAGACTCACAGAGGGCCTCCTCACAGAGGGCCTCCTCACAGAGGGCCTCCTCACAGGGCCTCCTCACAGGGGGCCTCCTCACAGAGGGCCTCCTCACAGAGGGCCTCCTCACAGGGGGCCTCCTCACAGGGCCTCCTCACAGAGGGCCTCCTCACAGAGGGCCTCCTCACAGAGCCTCCTCACAGGGGGCCTCCTCACAGAGGGCCTCCTCACAGAGGGCCTCCTCACAGAGGGCCTCCTCACAGAGGGCCTCCTCACAGGGCCTCCTCACAGAGCCTACAACAGCTCATAGAAACACACGAGCTGCTGCGTGTGGAGGAGCTTTAATAAAAGGACACATGGAGTCACTGCAAAGAGAATGTTTTATCTCAGGCTAGATTAGATCGGTTTTACTGTTTTAAGCATCACATCAGTGTTTTTAAAGGTTGTTTTATTAACCCTGTGGGTTTTACTGATCACTGTCTCGTTTATTGTTCTGTTTTTATTAAAAACGTCAGATTGAGCAGTGCTTATTGGCATTTTAATACTGCACTGTTGCATGACAAAGCCTTTAAGTCTGTTTTTGAGTTTTTCTGGCTCACTCACAGAGAAACTAAGGCTGATTTCAAATGTATTCAGCAGTGGTGGGACTTTGGAAAAAGCCAGATTAAACAGCTGTGTCAGCAGTACACTCGCAATGTCACCAGGGACATCATCAGATCTTTGAAGGATCTGGAGATTGAAGTGGTAGAACTACAGGGTCTAGTAGGGGCCACAGGAAATCAGGGACACTTAGATTCCCTAAAATCTAAAAAGTTGGCTTTGGCCAGCCTGCTGGGTGTGACAGCTCAGGGGGCTCTGGTGAGGTCTCGGTTCCTGGACGCCACACAGATGGACGCCCCGTCACACTTCTTCTTTGGTTTGGAGAAGAAAAACGGGCAGAGAAAGATCTTTCACTCCATTCGATCCAGAGACGGAGTTTGCGTCTCTGATTCCTCTGAGATCAGAAAGCACGCAGCCAGTTTCTATAAAGAACTGTACAGGAGCGAGCTGACAGACCATCCAGAGGTAGAAGAGCTCTTCTATGCTGATCTTCCTCAGGTCAGTGATGAGCACAATGTAGAGCTGGAAGCTCAGCTGTCTCTACCTGAACTGTATCGTGCTGCGATGAGTCTGCAGAGTGGTCGAGCTCCGGGGATTGACGGCCTTCCTGTGGAGTTTTATAAGTCTTTCTGGTGTGTGCTGGGACAGGATCTGCTGGAAGTGCTTGGAGACAGTTTGGAGACGGGTCGTCTGCCTCTGAGCTGCAGGAGGGCAGTGATCACTCTGCTGCCAAAGAAGGGTGATTTGCAGGAGCTGAAAAACTGGAGGCCTGTGTCGCTACTCTGCTCGGACTACAAAATCCTGTCTAAAGTCCTGGCTTCCAGACTCAGACAGGTGATGGGGTCTGTCATTCACGTTGACCAGACCTACTGTGTACCCAGTAGGTTTATCAGTGACAATATCACTCTGATTCGAGATGTTTTGGAAGTCTCTAGTTCATTGGCTGTAGATACTGGTCTGATTTCAATAGACCAGGAAAAGGCTTTTGATCGGGTTGAACACCAGTATCTGTGGCGGACTCTGACTGCCTTTGGTTTCAACCCACGTTTCATAGCCAAGATCCAGGTTTTGTACTGTGACATTGCGAGTGTTCTGAAGATAAATGGAGGCCTGAGCGCTCCCTTTAGTGTACAGAGGGGGGTGAGGCAGGGCTGCTCTCTGTCTGGCATGTTATATTCTCTGGCCATTGAACCTCTGCTTCACAGACTAAGGTCTGCTCTCTCTGGTGTCTGTTTTCTTCTTTTCAAACTGTCTGCATATGCAGATGATATCATCGTTCTGGTGAATAAGCAGAGAGATATTGATGTGTTGGGAGAAACCTTAAATCTGTATGGCCTGATATCATCTGCTAAAGTGAACTGGGTGAAGAGTGAGGCTGTGATGGTGGGAGAGAGGCTGAAGAGTCGCTCAGTCTGCCTGGAGGCCTTTCTGGAAAACAGGAGAGCTGAAATATTTAGGGGTGTTTCTGGGAAACGAAGCATCTTTGAAGAAAAACTGCGATGGAGTTTTGGAGAAGGTCAAAGGTCGCCTGAACAAGTGGAAATGGTTGCTGCCTAAAATGTCTTTTAAAGGTCGGGTTTTGGTTGCAAATAATTTGGTTTCTTCGGCTCTGTGGCACCGTTTGGCCTGCGTTGACCCTCCACCCTCTCTCCTGCCAAACATACAAAGAATATTAGTGGATTTTTTCTGGGACAAGTTACACTGGATTCCTCAGAGCATGCTTTTCCTTACAAAAGAGGAAGGAGGGCAGGGCCTGGTCCACTTGGCCAGCAGGGGGGCTACTTTCCGCTTGCAGTTTGTCCAGAGACTCCTCACTGGGCCGGCAGACCTGGTGTGGAGGCCACTGTCCTACTGTATTCTGCAGCAGTTTGGTGGACTGGGACTGAGCTTGTCTCTGTTTTTAATGAACTTAAAAGGTGTGTGCATGTCCTCTCTGCCTGGGTTTTACCAAAGTGTTTTTAAAGTATGGATGTTGATGAACAAACAGAGACAGGGACACACTGACTCCTTGTATTGGCTGCTTAAGGAGCCTGTTCTGTTTGGAGGACGTCTGGACTGTCTTGGGGGGTTTTCACCCACTCTGTTTGACAAGCTCCGCACTGCCAGGATCTCCACGCTGGGGCAGGTGGAGGAGCTGACCGGACCTCGGTCGGACCGTCCTGCTGGTCTGGCGGTTCGTCCGGGGCTGAGGTCGAGCCGCTATGTCAGTCTGTTATTGAGACACTGGAGACATCAGCTGACGGGACACGAGGTCCTCTCCTGATGGACTATAGAGACGGCTCTCTGCTGCCGGACGACACTGACCCATATCCTTTACCACTCTGTCTCCTGACTTGACCGATGTTTCGGGACCTTTACTGGTCAACTCTGCTGGGGTGTCTCTGAGTGATGCCACAGGAAAGACACTGTACAGACTGTGGGTAAAACGCTCAACAAAAAGACACTTAATGGACGTAGCGACACCCCCTGGAGGACTCATTTGGGTTTAAGCCCTGATTTTCGACCTGCCTGGAGGTCTCTGTATAAACCCCCCCTGACAAAGACATGCAGACCTACAGTGGAGAATCCTTCATGGAAAACTGGCTGTAAACTCTTTTGTGTCTGTGCTGAATGGGAATGTACAGGACCAGTGTCCTTTCTGTCTGCAGAGGGAGACCGTGTTTCACTTTTTTTTAGAGTGCACACGTCTCATGTCTCTGTTTTGCTGGAAAACATCTTTAGGGGTTTCAAAGAGTTTTTTACTAAACAGGTTTTTATTTGTGGTTTTAAATACACTCAACATCAGAAGAACAAATGTCAGCTGCTAAACTTTGTCCTGGGTCAGGCTAAGATGGCCGTGTATGTGAGCAGGAGAAAAAGGTGGAGACAGATCAAGCCGTCAATGTGAAGATGTTGTTTGTGAAAATGATGAAGTCCAGGTTATTGTTAGATTTCAGTTTTTACAGAGCAAATCAGGACTTAGAAACTTTTTTGTCAGTGTGGGCTCATGGCAGGGTGCTGTGTTGTCCAGGCTGATCAGCTGGTGTATGCTGATGTGTTGACCATATAAATGTATCGTGTGTGAGCGAGTAGCGACTAATAAAAGTGTGTTTTGAAAAATCAAATTGACAGGTCAGACAGAGGAAACTCTGCAGAGGAAACTTTCAACTTTTAGTGTCTGAAATGTTTGGACTCTCTGATGGAGCTCAGGACTGATCAGAGGACGGCTGCTTTACTCCAAACAGTGTCAGCAAGCTAACACGCTATTTAAGAATTTAACAGTCCGTGTTGATGCAGTCTGCAAGTAGAAGGATCCGTCAGAACCAATCATCAGCCGGCAATCTGACAGCTGACTTAACGTTTCATCCACAGACTTAGAAATAATAAACAAACACATAACGCTCTTCCTGATTATCAGCTTCTATTGACATCATGTTTTTAAAGAAATGATAATAAAATAGATAAATACAATGAATAAATAAATAATCTCTATTTCAACTATCAGACAATAACAAATATTTCCATTTTCTAAACTTCTACATTCTAAACCTTCTTCAGCTCTGAACAGATTATTAAACATTGAATGATTTCAAGCAGGAACATTGTTTCTAACGTTACACCATTTATTCTTTATTCAGATTGGGTTCCTGCAGTTTGTCAGAGATCAGCTGTGCTTCTCTGGCCTCAGCTCTGAAGTCCAACCCCTCCCATCTGAGAGAGCTGCACCTGAGCAGGAACAGCCTGCAGGATTCAGGAGTGAAGCTGCTGTGTGGTTTTCTGGTGGATCCACACTGCAGACTGGAGACTCTGAGGTCAGTTCACTGACTGTCTGTTACTATTGTAGATGGGTCAATGACGTGACGCCTACATTTTCTGTCCAACTTGATTTTTT
>NW_024041273.1:0-20616 GCF_014851395.1 Micropterus salmoides
AAATGCTGTTTACACTTGTATGGCTCTGCAATAAGAATTAAATTACACTTAAAACAATTAGTCGATTAATTGATAAGTTCCAAATCAAGGAAATCAAATATGTCAACTTTGGAAAATTGTGATGGACATTGCTCACTCTTTTTCTCACATTTTAGACTAAATGATTAATTGTTAATAATCTTTAGTTATAGCTTCAAATGCAGTCATGTAGTATATTATATCATAACACTGACATGGGCCATTATGCTACATATTGAGTACTTTTACTTTTGATACTTTAGGTATATTTTGTTGATAATACCTTTTACATAAGTAAGGACTTTTACTTGTCATTTTACATTGTAGTATTGATGCTTTTACTTACGTGAAAGATCTGGACACCTCTTTCTTTACTTCTTGCCATGCTTCAAATGTTATTCATTGCAACCTCGGATGCATTTTACACTGACTGTTCATTTTCTGTTCTGGCATTATCCTAATTTTTTTAACATTTCCAATCTATAACCACTCATTATCAAACCACTGACATCACTTGCAGACTGTCTTGGCCTAAATGGCGTCAATGGAGAGAAGCCATGATATTTGCAGCCCGTTCAATCCAAGGCGCAACACTTTGAGGAAAACAAGTGCAGAAATTGTCAGTGAAGCCAGACAGTCCCTGCGAGTCCAGTCCACCCAGCGACCATTTACTCCCAGAGATGGACACAGGCAACTTTTTGGAAAGAGCTCTGTTCGTGCAGATCATGACAGCAGGCCTCCATCGACTTTTAGGTTGGTCCCAAACTCCACTTAAATCTCCTTCATGTTGTTAGGTTCTGAGATCAACTGTGGCTCTTGTCTAACTTGTACAAGTAATGAGCCATTTTTTCACTTTTCAGTCTTCATGCTCAAAATTTTGATGCCCCTGACTCCAGACCAGGTTCAGGGACTCGACTGTCTCCTCTGGACCATGTAAGTTCCCTTACACACACACACACACACACACCATATATGGTAGTTCATAAAGTATCAGATTCGAATTAAGGTGTTATTTGTTGTTAGCTCAAGTACATATTTGCTTATTTAAATGTTATGAGTATTACCATGAAAACTGAAAAATAGGATAAGGAGTATGCACGCCTCTGTACATCATCATGAAAGCTTATCTGGTTTTAATAAATGTGATTATAATCTTAATATATGTGATAAAAATATGAATAAATTAGTAATCAAAATATTAGGATCTCTTTATGGACATAAGTAGTTTCATTGGTGGATTCAAGTTCTGGCTCATTGTTCACACCATCAGATGCTACTAATATGTTTGTGTGGTACTAGAAGCCAAAGTTTCCAGTCCCCTGCGATGCTGAGGATCCATTCAAGGCCTTTCCCAAACCCCCCAGACCCACTGGAAGTGAAGAGGGGCTTGGCAGTGGCACGGGCACGCCTTCTTAGGGCTGGATCTCTCACAACGTTGCCTCCTGTTGAGGGACACACAGATGGTAAGAAAGGAAAAAAATATTGATGCAAATCTGTATCAAGGCATAAAAGAAAAAAAGGGAAAAGTTTACATTTATTGAATGTATGACCCATTGTAAAGTTATTATTAGTAAGAAATAATTGTGCTTCTAATAAAATGGTTATAGCAGAAGGTAGATGGTTCATTTGTTAAACGGGTGAAAATGAAAACACACTCACATTTATTTCACCCGTTGCATCACTTTAAATCTTCTGTGCAGGCACTAGTGCAAGAGCAGTTTTCTGAAAGGGAAATTGATGGAGCTATTCAAATGCTGACATTATACCTGATTTACATTCTTTGTTGCTGGGCTGGGTGAAAAACATAATTTACTGCTGCTGTTTTGAATTGAAAATGAGTACTCTCTCTCTCTCTCTCAGGTCTTCTCATGAATCTGCTCTACTATGGAGCAATAAAATAGATAAGGATGTACAAAAGTATTGATTGAATTTGGAAGTTTTTGACCTGAATACATACAGTATTTGATTGTGTACAAATTGACATTTGTACTTTTAGCTAGTGAAACAAGAAGAAACATTACTGCAGCATACACGAGAAACACGTAAATAACCTCCTTTCTATATGTTTAGTGAAAGAGAGATTGAATCCATGCCCTGGACAAATGCAGCCGTCAACCAAACGATTCCCTAGTACAGACCACACCGCAGTCCTCAGTGGTCCCCGCAAACCTGGCCCACGCAGAACAGCAAGTGAAAGGTATGCTTTCTATCCCACTATTGGACTTGTAAGATCTGACCTTCTTTCTTGGCCCCCACCCCACCCCGCCTCTCCCCAACCCTCTATTTGACCAGTGACAGTACAACAATGAGTTGAAGATTTATAGACACACAGAGGTTGCAGTGGTAGCCATTACCAGATAGAGCTGATTGTGGCTCCAATTTTTCCCTTTCATCAAATCCTTCTCCTTGCTTTCTTGCCTTTCTCATTGCCTTGCCCAGTATGTCAAATTCGCAGAGTTTTGAATGTCTTTTCGTGTTCCTGTTTTGGTCCACAACTTATCCAGATTACTGGGCAGAGAAAATTATAACAGGAAATACCTTAGGAAGGCTGATGTTGCTATAATTATTTGTGTGTGCACTTAAATGCCCATCCCATAACCTAAATGATAATAAAAATGAAAGATTTAAACACAGGCCTGGAAACTGCTATCACTCTCTAATGGATTGACATGTCTTTTATATTGTACAAGGACTAACGTTAGACAAACTCAAATGTAGGGTAAGTCACTAGTGTTTTCTAGTCCGGTTCTAAATTGTTGTTTACATCCATAATGTTTGTGAACACAGCATTTAAAAAGTATACACTTTTAATCATGATCACTAAGGCTCTAATGTGCATGGTCAAAAAGAACCCTCTACCACATTTTAAACCCTCATATACTTTACTGTACACTATATCTTGGTCACAGTTAAACCCAACTTCTTGGCAAGCTTCATTTCCAATGAAACTGCCTCGATCTGTCATTACTATGATGTGTCAGCTCTGACACCTTCACAGTGCGGAGAGGCTAAAAGCTGTGCTTTTTTCTGCCGACCTCATCAGCTGTCTGTCAGCACGACGGGCATAATTCTGGGCATGAGGTCGGGGGCTGTCGTTACAATCCATCCGCCTATCGATTGGGTGGGGCAGATGGGGCTGTAGAGGGGGGACAGACCATAAAACACTTTTACAGGAAATCTGGGCTATCGCCCGCAGCACAGCCTCCTCACCTCCTCCCTCACAGGCCAAGTTAACACGCAACTTGTTGCTGACAAAGAGAAGTCCCAAGAGATGCGAATGTGGTCAATTTATGATTTAAGAGGAAAAGATTAAAGACGTCATCTTCTTGATTAATGTTAGGTCAACATTTTGAAGTACTGTCCTTTAGTGTTGCAATGAACTACATAAAAGGTGCACTAGACAGAGACAAACAGAGTGAAAATCACAGAGATAGTCAAGCCAGAAGTACACTGACGGCAAGTGGAAATAGACACAGCATGATAGATTAATGTGATGAGTTGGATGAGATATAAAGACATCCAATAGGTTCTTTTTCTCCAATAAGCCGGAGCTTTATAGCTCTAAATGGCTCTCTATTAGATTTGGGTGCCCATCTGGGCAAGGCTGGCAGCAGTGTGTGCTGTGACTGCAGTGCACTGGCCAGGCCTAAGACAGGGATGAGGTCATGTCTCAGAGAATGCCGTATCACACAAAGAGGCCTTATTATCAGGCTCTTAATCCCATCATACAGAGCCAAAGCCCCCTCTCTGACATTCACTGCAACATGCCTCGGCCAGCACTGCCTGCTGCAAATGCCCTGTGGGCCAGCTTATACCACTACTTCTCCATCAAAGGGAAAGTGCACTCTATACAAGCACCCACAAACTGTATATTAATGTTAACATAATCAAGTAACACCTTCTGGTGATGCTACAATGGAATAGAAAGGATAATATTTTACAGTCTTGGGGGGCATTTTCTGTCTCATACCTGTCAAGCTAGACCATGAAATAAAATTCACTTGAGAGTAAAAGCTCAAATAAATGTTCCATCCTGAGAGTCAACCTTTTAAACTGTCACTGCAGAAGCTTTAGGCAGCCCTGATAACATGATGTTTGTCTCTAACAGGAGTGATTACTTACTTTTCCATGTTTTCTAAGGTTGATTCACTCTTTTGTCAGAGATTTGTGAAGTTAATCTTGTAGTTAAAGAGGTGATTGGGATGACTCAACATGCTGCATATGCTCTCTGCATCTGCAGTTTTATTAATAATTATTTTCTCAGTTGGTCACAGTATTTAGTCATAAGACATACTACCTGTCATGTTTCACAGAAATTATTATAGCACTGAGTCATTCACTTTGTGTGAATAATAGTGTGTGTGAGGAATAGTGCAGAGTTGACAGTGACATGCAGAGAGTGAGATGCAACAGTCACATGCAGAGAGAAAGCCACAATACATAGCATAACATGACGAGGGGCGTGGTTTTGGGAGCACTTTACGGTTACTGCACAGAGGCGGTAAGACTGTGGAGACAGCTCACAGTGACAAAGCATGAACAGCTTTAACCAGACTGCCCACAAAGCTAAGATCTTAGTTCCTGTCTGTTGGGGATTACAGTTTGTGATGCACAGCGGCACACACGCCTGCACAGATACAAAGATTCACACGCACGCAAAAACTTACAAGCAGTCAAGCACAAAAGGACAGAACAGACACCACACGTATAACATCACCTGCACACCTCTCAACCTCTGCTGCAACAGGGACACCTAGTGGCACTTGATGAAACTACAACTGAAGGCCTGTTGACAATATAAAGTGAGCAACATTAATGGAGATGTATTTGACACAACAATTCATCCTTTAAATATATTGAGTTTAGGTTTTACTATTGTTTTAATGCCCAAATTTTCCCAAAGTCAATAAAATTAAACTAAACAAGTCAGTAGGCATACATGACTCATCTCCAAAATCTGATGTAACCAGACTCTTTGTGTTTTTGTGTTTCTTTGTGCCAACAGTAGAATAACACAGCCAGGTGATGACTCAGGAGTTAGACCCACCGAGTGCAGAACAGGACGGAAAACAGGTTTGTCCAGATATACCAAATGAACTTCACTGCTATTTTTTTAATTTTAAACATGAATGGTACATTTTGTACAGAGTGTGTAAAATTAAAATATAGTTGCAGCTTTTCCTAACAGACCACTTAACCTTTCAGTGATTTTACTTCCGAAGTAACTTCTTTTCTAAGATGTCTAAGTGTATGCCTAATATAAGACTTGAGCCCAAAAATGTTGTTTCACCAACAACAGAGACACACCTCTCTCCCAGCAACTGAACACCCCTTCCTGAGTGTCAAACTTTGATTGGGGTGTTGTTGCTAAGGGCCTAATTTCCACCATGAAAGGCAGCCAGCCAATAGCTGAGAGAGCTGTTGGTTAGGGCAACCGCAGTTTCCTGCATCACACCAAGCAAAGGGGTATGCAAATGTTCAGCACAAAAAGGTGCACGATGTGTGAGAGACTGCAGACATTTGCGTGCACAAACACATGCACACATGTTTTCATCACACACGCACACACTCACATGCCAATGCACAGACTATTTCACATCAGCACAGAAATCAGAGGATGTGTAGCTGTGGATGGTGACCTTTCATTGTGGCATCAAACTTCCTGCTGTTTTATTTTAAGACTGTGAACTTGTGAACCATGCTTGCTGCTCATGTTCACTGTCTGGATTTTGAGGTGGTAATTGGCTAACTGCGATTTTCTCTGCACATTTCAGAGTTGGGGAAT
Source organism: Micropterus salmoides (assembly GCF_014851395.1). Classification (NCBI taxonomy): domain Eukaryota; kingdom Metazoa; phylum Chordata; class Actinopteri; order Centrarchiformes; family Centrarchidae; genus Micropterus; species Micropterus salmoides. The sequence goes on from NW_024041273.1 coordinate 5,804, forward strand.
GGAGACAACACCACAAGCAAAGAGGAGGATGCAGAGTCATTGGTGTGGAATAATATGATTGCTCCTCTTCTCCAACAGCTAGAGAGTGTGGCTGCAGGTAGTGTGAGCAATGCAATAAGGAAACCCAGTAAAAACGTTCAAACATGTGACGTGCATTCATTTAACCCTAAAGGATAGTTTGTGTCACCTACTCCAATCACGATTCCTTCTGGTTGAAGAATGTCTCTAAAGCTAATCTAAAATGTAATGTGGTTCCATTGATTTTGGTCTATTTTATTAGGTATGCTTCTCTTGTTAGTGCCTAATCTCTCTGTTTCCTTATTACATTTCATTTTCAACCAGCAGACTGGGAAATAGATTTTTAGCATTGGCAGATAGTCATGCATGAAGTATCCAAAAATGAAAAAGTACTGTCATTTCAACAACTGGAGAAAGGCAAACAAAACAGTGTTGTGCTTGGCATCTATACAGAATTGTCTTAGCCTGAAACTGAAGTCTGGCGGCCATGAAATGAAATCTATGGCTGTAAATATTTTAACACTCTACACATTTAATGGAAAATTCATTTGAAAGATAAATATTAAATATTTATTGTACCAAGTGCCTTCTGGCTCATGCATAAAACACCTTTCAGATTCAGTGGGAAATTGCAGTGAAGTGTGAGACTGCAGCCAAACTTTTTTAGAAATGGCCAAACCCTGTTATTTATGCAGGGAAAACATTTATTTTACCTCAAAAACAAGGAAGAGACTCCACCCTTTCTCTTCCTCTGCGTCAAGATTGTAGCTGCCTGTTGCAGAATTGTTTGACCATAGAAACATAGAGCTGCTTCTTAGAAAAGGAAGGGGAATGTTATTTTACTGCTGACCAATGTATTAATGATGTTGAGGATTTAACCTCAAGTTCCTCATGCAAATAATAAACATACGCGATGCAGTAAAGCCAAAGTATATTGCACATACAGTACAAGACATCGCTCATCATATTTTTATGGATGCACACTTGCCAACACACACAGTGCGAGTGTTTTCATTTTGGGATGTTTGCTTTCTCTGTGAATGTTTGACATGTTGCCCTGAACTTGACATATGATGCCAGGCAGCTCTGAGGGATCTGTGGACCGTCTGTGTGATTTGTGTGACGGTCTCCATGGCACCTTGGCAGAAGCAGACATGCTCGGCCGACAGTGTAAGAGGAGGTCAGGGATTCTTCGAACATTGTTCCGCCTCATCGACCTCAACTCTGCCCAGCTCAACCTGCACATTGCCAAGCTCTGCCTTGCTGTGAGTTGTCTGTGTCTATGTGGGTGTCAGCATGGATGCCACTGAGTCGCTGTCAAGGGCATCCAGGGCACTTGTTCACTTAACACAAAAATTGGGTTAAGTTTTTTGCATTTTTCTCTCCAGCTGTGTGTCAGTGGAAACAACCTGCTCAACATCTGTAAGCTCGTCTTCCAGATCAGCCGCAGTGACAGCAACGACATCCTCTTCCAGAACAACTCTATCATAGGTGAACACTATGCTAGGAGACGGTGATCTAGCTTAGGTTTCCTATTCTGTACCATGTCCTATATTTCCAAATGTATGTGAGTAAAACTTATATATTAAATGTTGTGTTTGTTGGCTGATGTAGATTTTCCCACTATTAGACAAGATGTTTTTGTTTATGTCTGGTATATAGGCTTCTCAAGATCATCATGTTCTCTGCTGCCCTGAAGTGAAGTTTTATCTGTCCAGTTCTTTTTGGTGCTGTTTTTGGAACCCATTTACCAGGTCATTACACATTGTGTGCGCCATGATGTTAACATTTGATTTTTCTCTGCATCTAGACTCATTTCTGGGCATTTTGAGCAATGAGGATGTGTCTACATCTGGAGAAGCTCTGCTGTACTGTGTTGGCACTGTGAAATTTCTCTCAGGAAACAGTGTAATCCTCAGACTTCTGTTGGACAAGAACTGCATTGGTGCGTCTCAGAAACTCATCCAGAGGCTCTGCAAAGCAGAAGACACCAACTTCACCATAGCAGGGCACATCCTTGTTCAGGTGTGACACAGACTTAACATTGCTGAGAAGCATTGAGTAAAGTTTCATAGGGTATTTTAAAACATTTTTAAGAAATATTTAGCTATTTGATGTACACCAGTCTTTTGAAACCAATAGCTTTTGTATTACAGTTCAGGAGGAAGTTTGAGTCATCTACTCCTGCTCAAAACAATACACATAATTTCACTTTGGCTATGTGAGTAAAACAAAGTTATACTAAGTCAATAGGAACACAGTGTTAAATACTCTTCTTTATGTGGCTATTGGCTGATTTTCAAACTATTAGACAAAAATGTTTTTGTTTATGTGTGGCATAGAAGCTGCTCCAAGAGCATAATATTCTCTGCTGGCCTGGCCACTTCAGTCTAAAACACACCCTGCTTCACTCTTCCAAAAATGATTGCTGGTAACCGCATAAGTTAGCCCAAGCAAACATCTTGAGCCAGGGTTTCATTTGATATCTAACACAACTCATTATGCTGTTAGAGGAGGGAAATAAGCAGACCATAACTTTCCAGAACTTCCAGTGCTGCCGTGTGTTGGAAATGACTGTTTCCCTCTTGTGATAGAATGATTTATGTCCATGCTGAATAGTGTCTGGTATGGCGTCCTGTGCAGGCCAGCAGCCAGCCTTAATGAGCAACCGACCAACATTATGTGCAAGCCACAATAGCACAATACTGAAATACTGACCTACATATAACCGCTTACAAACATTAGGTACATTTGTATAATTTTTTCTCACTATCCAACACTCTCACCCCTCATTCTTTCTGTCCGACCTCTGACCTCTGTAGCTGACAGCAACCCTGAGGAACCTAGCAGATCACCCTGATTCCCGTCCACTCTTCATCACTTTCTCTATACTGTCAGAGCTCTGTCTGGTGCTCCGTCTACACAGCAAAGACCAGGACATCTGCACCAACATTTCCAGAATATACAGGTATCATACATGCAGTTAATAAGATTATATTAATATCACATAATGTCACACTTCTGGTGTGGACTGTCTTTGCTATTGTGGATCTCTTCTCCCTTATTTCTTCCTGCTCTTTTCGACAACTCACTAATGTAAACCAAACTAACCTGTCATGAGCTGAATAAAAACAGGTCATCATTCAGGTCTCACCTTCTGTTCTCTGTTTTCCTTTCTAACTCAGCAGTCACTCTCCTTCTAAATTCAATGCTTTCTTTTTTCCTCTTATACATTTGTAAAGGGCTTTTGTTTGTAGTATCACAAAACAAGAGTTTCCAGAGAAACACACATTTGTCAGACAGGATGTGGTTATACATCTGATTTTGTGCCTATACTGTTACAAAAACAATCAGGGTAGTGACACAGCTGATTTCTGTTTTGGCCGTTTCAGTTTTCAGTCCACTTTCTCTTCTCTCTACTTTCAGTGTGTCACGCAAACAGTCAGCACCTGGTAGGGTAGAATCTTAAGTTCATCTTCGTGTTTATCATCTGACTCTGTTTGTGTTCTGTTGGTGCCCTTTTGGAGCCGACAGAGAAAAGCAGGCAGGTGAAAGTGGGAACAGGTGAGTGTAACATAGTGCTCCCTGGTTAATGCGGTTTATTTAGGGCCATTGTGAATCGCCTAGAGAACCTGATACAGAGACGGCAGAAAAGAGTACCAGAAGCTTGTGAAAAGCACCGATGTTCCAGAAAAAGTCACAGTACACCACAGTACTGCGTGAGTACCGGCCCACTTCAAGCACTCCAAAAACCCAAGATGGCGAAGGCCAATATACAACACTGGAGATTTTGTCACCCCAGGTCTCAGCCTCCTTCTCTGACACAAGAATCTCATCAGTGTGTGAAGCACAAAATAAAACATTAACCTTTTAGCGTGTAATAAAATGTCTTTTTTGAATACAAAATATAAGGCAAAGCAGTTGTACCAGTCAGTTATCAGTGCTGATAATACTGTCTGATTTTTTTGCCCAAGATAATATAAGTATGAAAGGTAGACCCCAGCACAGACTTATTTATCCACTAGCAGTGTTGATTTAATATCTCCATATAGAGTCAGCATGGTGGAGCAGTTGGTGAGTGGAATGATCAGTGGTATTTGTTGTCCCCTCTCTCCCTCAGTAAACTCTCATCTTACTCTGAGTGCCGCCTCGCTCTGGCCCAGACCCCCGACTGCTACCAACTATTTTTAGAACTGCTGAGCAAACATCACCAAAAACAGGTGAGTCCATGAGCCTCCTCGTGTGTGTGTGTGTGTGTGTGTGTGTGTGCGCGCTTGAGTCTGTGTGTTACGGAGAAGTGACGATAAGCTTTTCCAGTGTTGATGATGTAAGTCCACTAAGAATGTTTACCCTCAGAGCAAGTTGTTCATGTATCTCAAGTTCAAGCACATTTATGTTCATCTGCACATGATTCTCTTTCTCTGATCTGCTGTGTGTGTGTGTGTGTGTGTGTGTGTGTGTGTGTGTGTGTGTGTGTGTGTGTGTGTGTGTGTGTGTGTGTGTGTGTGTGTGTGTGTGTTTGACATTTAATCATCCAAGGAGGGGCTGAGTAAGTCAAGGAAAGGGGAGGAGAGCAGAAAAAGGGGGTGAGCTTGAGTAGAGGTGATACAGAGGTGGAGGGGAGGAGAGATAGACAAGAGGAATAGGAGGAGAAGAAAAGGGTGGGACTTTGGCAATTTAGACATGACTGACATGTGTTTTTAATCTCATCCATGCCGTCAAACACACACACACACACACAGGACAGTAAGAGATGTAATGAGCGCATAGTCCAGGAACAGTCTGTCCTGTCCTCATACCAATGTCACGTTTATGGAAGAAAAGAGTGTGCTCTGCTATTCATGTTATTTACTAAGTAGAGTTAGGATACAAGAGTGACGCACACGGTGTCATTTGTTACCTTTTTTCTCGGTAAGTGTGTGATAGTTCATTGAAAAGACAGGGTGTAGTTACACTCAGACAAGTCTACACAGCTATGACACCTCTGGGGGACATGAGTGACACTGACAAGAGTGCTATAAAATGGGGCAGGCTTACTGTGCTGCAGGTGAAGTGGCTGTTGATTTTAAAATGTTAAATATAAACTCATGTTTAATTACATTTGTGTTTAATTGAGGCAGATCTTTTTGTTATTTAGAATAGACAACTGTAAATATGCTTTAATTTATCTAACTATTTTAATCATTTTTCAAGCAAAAATACCAAACCGTTCCTTGTTCCAGCTTCTGAAAAGTGAGGATTTTCTGTGTTTTGTATGATTGTAAATAGATTATCTTTGTGTTTTGGACTGTTGCTTGGACAAAATAAGACATCTGAAGTCATTATTTTGGGCTGTGAGAAATTAGACATTTTACAGAACAAACAATAAACTGACGACTAATAGATAAAGAAATAAATTATTTGTTGTGTCGAGGACTACTGCCACCATTACTGAGGAATCTTAGTCTAGCGCAGATGACACAATTATACTTCGCAGCAGATCTTTTAATACTTGTAAGCATGAGCCATCGTCAGCATTACACCAGGATGACTGAGGAGAGGCAGTCTCCTGTCCGAATACACAAACATACACAGGAAGAGGTTTTAACCCCCCTCCAGATTAAACTCCTTTACAACCGAGACAACACTGAGTACAAAAACGGACAATATCGGTGTTTTTATATGGACCAAGACCATCAAAAAGTGGTCTTAAGACCAGTCTCGAGACCAAGACCGGTCTCGAGTACTACAACACTACCTAAAATATACATTCATGTGATAAATATGACCCCAGAAACAAGTACAAAAAACTTGAAATGTATGTTCTATACTATCTACAAAATATTTGTTTCTAGCATTGAATAAATTATGCTTCACGAATAAAAGTAGATCACCTGAACAACGTTTGTAGCCATTAAATACCTTTTCCCAACACAGTCTGGCCTTTCAGCCACACTTAGAAATAGAAAGAAACAACTGAACGCATTTTTTGTTGGTTTGCTTTAATTTAGAATGTAAACTTATTGACGGATGCAGATTGACCACCGCTCTCCCACAGGACCTTGTTGTGCGCCTTCTTTTCACCCTCGGGAATCTCACAGCCAAAAGTGATGAGGCTCGGCAGCAGCTCTTCCAGTGCAAGGCCTGCATGGACACACTCCTGCAGCTATACGACAGCTACCAGCGCAGAGACGTCTCGCCCGCACAGAAAGGTCCCCCTTCCTCCAGCAAGCGTCCTGCACCTCCACTGAATGTGCAGGAGGACGAGGATGTGCTGGTGAAGCTGGTCAGGGTGCTGGCGAACATGTGCATCCACCCAGCTGTAGGTCCAGCTCTGGTTACCAACACAAGCTGCATTCAGCTGCTCATGGAGACAATCGGTGAGCAGAGAGCAGGAGGAACTCATCCTTTTTAAGTTAGTCTTTGCTTAACAAAATCATTTATTAAGAAATAGAAGATACAGCCAATAGCAGATTTACAGTCGTAGCATTTCTACATTTGTCCTTTTTGCCCATTTCTGTCGTACAAAGGAAGCAGAGTGTGAATATCTGGTGTAAAAATAGCTGTTTGCTGAACTGTACATACAGTATGTATCTGCTAGGCACCAAACCACTTCCCTTGTGCTGGAAACATTAAGACATGACTTTGGTCGAAAACACACTCCTCATTTGTCGTTTCATTCCATCGCTCGCTTTCCTCTCAGTGCTGCCTGTTCGATACGCAGCACATCCTCTTTTGGTTTACCTAAGCGCTTCACTGCATGAGCAGGATGTTCTGTCACATCTCACAGCCGACTTGGTTTGTGCGTGTGAAATTCTCCCATGTGGTTAGATGGTTTAAGGACAGATTGAACTGACACACAGGTGGGTGTGAAACTCTCGATTTCTCTGCTGCCTGCCTCCTACACACGTTTCATGGCAGTTGGGTGGGAAAATTAAACAAACAAAACAGAGGTCAAACTAGTGGAACAATTTTAGAATCTCAAAACATAGAGGGGTGTTTGATTGGTACCAGAGGGTAAGATGGGAAATAAATTAAGTAACTGTAGACAGAAACATAAAATGAGCCAATGAATATGGGTTTGGTGTGACAGGTGGAAACAACAGTACAAGATGAAAGAGCACACTTGGCTGATCGATGTCCTGTTTTGATCAAGCTGTGCTGCTTTACATTACAGATGGGGGCACAGGCGCTGCTTGACACCGACCACAATATCCGCGATTTATGACCGAGCACACGACGTCAGCTGCTATATCAGGAACAGACTCTGTTACCAAGCAGCTCACAGTGTCATCGCTGGTTGGATTGGGTCATATTGACCTTTGTATGCCGGCTCATGAGGCCAAAATTAACAACAGATAACAGCTACTTTTATGATAATGTCACAGTGTCACATCAGTGTGATTGAGCTGTAATATGCAAAAAGGCTGAAAACCCAGTTCACTGTATTTCTGCATGTGTTTATCTTATCTAAATTATTCTATAATTGTTCTATTTATCTCTACGTTTTCATGCATATCTATTTACATCTGCACTGCATATGGAAATATGAACCAACATCTTAATACTGAGTGCCACCCAGTTTACACAATCCATGGTGCAGTTGTTTTATTAATAATCTAATCTAATTAATATCTACCTTTACTTTATCTTCTTCCCCTCATCAACACGAACTGACGCACAGCTTTCACCTGTATTCACCTGGTTAGTCATTATCACGGAAAGAGCAGTTTATTTTGAGTGAGTATATGCAGTGCAAGACAATGAAAAGTTGAATTTTTATTTTCTCATCTTATGTTGAGACTAGACACCAGAATCAGGGTCACTTCACATAAATGAGTCGTGGACCATGCAGTGTGGATTCCCCCTCTGTTGGCTTTGTTTTAAAGGAAAAAGAAACATCTACTTAAAGATCTCTTTTAAAAGTAATGCTAAGTCAGGGTTACATGATATATGATTATTTTCTTCCTTTCTTTTGTGTGTTTGTGTGCTGGTGACTCAGAGCTGAGGTCTGTGCAGGATAGCGAGGAGCTTTTGGTGAATGTGGCCGCCACCATCAACAACCTGTCCTTCTACCAGGAAGAAAGCTCTATACTTACACACAGTCAGCTCAACATCGCAAAGTGTAAGGCTGACCGATCTAAATGCAGACGTGAAAAATAAAAAACAATGAGAGTGTGTTACTGTTTGTCTGGTTTGCCGATTCCTCTGCTCACTCTTTCTTTGTACTTCAGTGATGCTGAAGTTGGTGCTCAGCTCCAGTATGGACGCCATGCTTGAGGCCACCCGTGTGTATGGAAATTTGTCTCAGTCCAAGGATGTACGGGACTTTATTATGCAAAACAAAGGTATATGATGGACACAAACACCAACCAGTACACACAAAACCCTCCAACATGAGACTGTACCTATTTCACACAGTATTCATTGGCTCTTGCAGGAATGTTGGCCAAGAGATGCCATGTTAGAAACAAAAGCGTAGAATGAAAAAAAGGCTTATGTAACGATGCATTAATAATGTCATCCAAGCACACAACTTTAAAGAAAAATTAGCACTCAGACACAGAACATCCAGTACAGTATCCACCTCTGCACACTGTACTGTCATGTGTAGGCTGGACTTATCTGCAAGGCCAGCTACAGTCAGTATAAACATGCCTGCTGACTCTGGTGATAGAAGCTTTCTTATCTTTGCCCTGCTTTGTCCTCCATCACGCTGTCATCTTTCTCCGTCTCTCTCTCTCTCTCTCTCCCTCAGTGCACCAGTTTTTAGTGACGCTGCTGGACTCACAAAGCACAGAGATGTGTTTTTCAGCCTGCGGGGTCCTCACCAACCTGGCTCTGGACCCCCCCAACAGGGTCAGTCTCTCACTAGAGGGGGCTGCTGCCAAGTAAGGACAAATGCACTTAGATATTAAGAGTTTGTTTGTGTGTGTGTGTGTGTGTGTGTGTGTGTGTGTGTGTGTGTGTGTGTGTGTGTGTGTGTGTGTGTGTATATATGTATATGATGTACATAAAAACAGTAATTAGGGCACTGGTTAGCTCACCTGTCAGAGCACCCTCACCATATTCAAATTCTAAGTCCTTAGCGTAGAGTCCTGGGTTCGGTTCCAGCCTGCTGTCCTTTTCTACATGTCATCCCGTCTCTCTCTCCCACATTTCCTGTCTCTCTCTTCAGCTGTTCTATCACATAAAGGCAAAAAATAGATTAATTAATAGCAAACTGGCCTAAACCTCTCTGAGTTTTTGGCAAACATAGCATCCTCTTTGCAACGAGGAGTAAACAGGGTTTTTGGGGGGAAATATTGTCTTCATTCTGACAAACATGAGCACAACAACTCCACAGGCATGATCAAGATGCTACTAATCATCTCAACCTTGATGTAATTTGTTCACAGTGGTTATAATTACTGTCAATTTAGATTCATTTCTACAATTTGAAGACATGGGAACTCGAAATGGAACAAATTATGTGACCCTCTATCTATAGTGTAAGCTTCCCTCCAGCACTGCTTTAACATTTAAGTCCTTATTTCCCCTTTACAAACACACACACACACACAATCCTCTTTCAGATGTCGGTCCAATGAAGTGGAGCTAATGGCCACAAACCCACCAGTCATGTGAATCCCTCCTCCCTTGAGTCATACGATTTATGTATGTGTGATGTGTGTGTGACCAGGCTCGTGGACTGTTTGAAAGACTTTGGACCAGGTGATTGGCAGTTGGCGGGCCAGGTCTGTCAGGCGCTGTGGAACATGATTGGCGGCGGCTCTGAGAAACTGCTGGACACACAGGAGGGAGAGTCACTGTTGGAGATCCTCACTACATACTTAGGTTGGTGCAGCAGTGTTATTCCTAATCCTTACATAACAAGGGAGGGATTCATGCTGGAAAGAACATGCTCTTATTCACATCAGTGGCCCTCAGGGGGAAGGGAGGGACACACACATCCCCCACTTTCACGAACATAATACCTCCGTCAGATGTTGGAGGTGCCAGAATTGAAAACCTGTCACTGAAAAGTATTCAAAATAAACCTGAAACTTCCAACTATCCTCTCTCATCCTTTGCCCACTGGTTTTAATTCATTCCTTAGACAAAGAAGAGGCTTTGAAGTGGATAGAAGATGAAGATATGAGGGACTTCCACAGGGCATGCTGGGAGTTAGAGTTCCTCCCTGTAGCTCAAAAACTGATGAAGACGCTCCAGCCTCCAGACCGTACAGCTTGACAAACTGGGACATGAAGTTAAGAGTTTCATGTTGTGATAGAAACCTTAGATTTTTTATTTTTTTAATATTTAACCCAGAGTCCATAATATAACTATTAAACGCTTACAGGTGGCTGTGAATGTTTGTATTTTTCTTTTTTAATGGATAAAGCAGGTGTGGTTGGATTGAGTCAGTCAGTTACAGTGGATTCTGTTGTTGGATATTCAGGGCAGAAAAAAATCAAAACATCCTTAAAAACATCTCAACTCACTGCTGAAGCATTGATCACTTTTCCCTCCCCTGTCCATCCATATGCTCAAGTATGTTTCAAATGGTCATACATTTGCTCAGTTATAGCTAAATACTTGAGATTTAAGCTGACTATTTTGTTTTTGCAGCTAGTTTTAAGACATACAGATGGTCAGTGTATCATATTCAAAACAATAGGCTAATAAAGGTCATCATGCAAAATATTTGCAGCAATTTGTATAAATAGTAAAATGTAAGCATATGAAGATATTCTCAGTTCTATGCATTTCATGTCATGTATTTATTGCATTTAATGCAATGCATTTTTGTAACAATTTTCCCCTTTAAATGCACTTTAATTCCCATAGTTTGCAGAAGCCTTATTTCTGGGTATCCTCACATGTACAGGGATAATTTAAAACAAGCTCTTTGCACATTTATGTAACAGACTCATCTGTGTTTTAAAGGTTATTTTATGACAATGATGTCTTGATAACAGATGACTGGCATGGAGTGGCTCTCATAAGGAAAGCTTTTGTTGTCTGTGGATTGTGTGACATTGGAACTTGTACATAATAAAGCAGAACAGTTTTGCTTCTCAAAGCCTTTATTGTTACACATATATGGGGCCAGGCATGGCTTACAAGTTACAGCAAGTAGCCTAAAGTACAGCATTTCAAAAACACATCGTTATTACATTGAAACAAATCAGGAACCGCGGTGTCAGTTCTCCCAGTTTTCACACAATAGTGACCTTAAAACAACCACAAGACAAGCTGATGTTTCAAAAACCCCTAAACAACGCATTGGCCAGTGCTAATAACAAACATTGTTCTCTACATAGAATTTATCAGGTTGATATGAAAGACAGTTGGCTGGCTGATATTGAAGGTTGCTTAGTAAATGTTTCCTATCCCAAGTATTGTCTGGGAAAGCCACCAAAATGTGAAGGCAGTGTGGTGGAGGGTTTCTCCTGGCAATTGAGAATTGACAGATTGGCCTCTGTGGAAAACACCCTGAAGTTTTTTTTTTGAGGATTACCAGCCTCACCGGGGAAGTCAAGGATTTTCCCAGGGAGGAGTGGCATGGGGGCAAACAGGAAAGAGAGGTATGGTGTCCTACAAGGAATCCCCCCTTATCTCGAGCCAAATGTAGGTCGGGAGCAAAGAGAAACCTTGACCTTGAACGCACCACAGGAACAGGGACCATTATTTGGTTCCCTGAGTCATACAGATCTCAAGCTTGTACAGTAAAATGAAATTCACATGAAAGTCCATGGACCGTACTGATGACAAACTGAACTGTTCCCCTGAGTTCAGCTTACTGTTGATGAAGTCAGCTTTATTATCAAAGAGCTGAGAGTACTTTGGAACATAAGGTGATTGAATAAACACTCCATGTCTTTTCATGAGTCACCTTTTGCATAGCAGCATTCAAATATGCTTACTAATTACCATGGGTTATACTTGTGCAACTGAGCAGTGGAAGTGAGCCGATGGTGATACTGATTGTGCAGTGACCGTTGATGAATTGTGTAGGCCTCTCCAAATTGAGTACAATTTCTTTGATGAAGCAATGCATTCAAATTGTTTAGGAGAAAACTACGAATGATACACAACAATTCAATATGATAGTTTATTTCTCGTCTTTTTTTTTTATATATATATATTTTCATATAAAAAAAAGTGTCAGTAACTGACATCAGTCAGAAGTTTGGAAAAAAAAATCTCCACTTTCTCTCAAATCACTTCCAAATGTACCATTCTTTTATCATCATCATCACCACCTCCCTCCTCCAGGTATCACTCATTCATCTGTCTTATTCTCTCAATCCACCCTCAGAAGAATGCAGTACACAACTGGTTTTAGTAAACAAAAAAACAAAACTTTTTTTTTTTTTTTTAAAACAACAAAAACACAAAAGCGGCTTTTGCGCTGGTTAGACTTCCCCAGCAGGGATATAAGCACAGCTACAACCTTTTGCGTTTGACAACTGTCAACCGCAGTCGGCCCTGTGTGGGCTAGCCAGGTCCCAGAGAAATGGGAACATGGCAGCCCAGAAAGAGTCTCTGCTCACCAAAGAGCACTTCTTATATGTTTTCAAGAGAAAAACAGAAGAGGTATTCATTACTGGTAAAATTCACAATCCAAAGCTTTGAAAGTGTTAGGGTGACCAGGCAGCTGGGATAAGCGGAAGACAGAAAAGGTGTGGTTAGGGCAACCGGAAGCAAATCCCTCCTGGAAAACCTGGTTTCCAACTTTCTTTTTTTATTAGCTTTTTTTCTCCCCAGGAAAATAAAGACATCCTCAACAATAAATGATAAACAGTTACCTCACAATAACAGAGCTACAGCAGAAGCAAGAAGTCTTCCCTTCAAAGTGCCTCGCTTTTTTTGACACATGAAATTCAAAGAAGACTTTTTTCCCCTCCGTCATTTCTGTGAAACACACACACACACACACCTCAGTCAACTCATCCACACGTGTACAGTCAAACTCAAAAAGGGCTCAGTGTTCTTTGAGTTTCTTTCCACATCTCTCCAATTTCCACACACTCCTTGGATTAGCTTACATTGACGTTTGAGATTTGGGATAGGGGGTAGAGGACAAGTGGGAGGGGGGTAATGCAATGGATTTCAAATGGATAGGGGCTTAGGGGGACGTAATGGGGTTGGGGTGGGTGATTTAGGGATCAATATGACCCCGCTGGATACAACATTGGAGCAGCAGCATCAGCACATCACGCACACTGTGCTGGATAGTTCAGGCACACGTAAAAAAAAACAAACAAACAAAAAAACACTGCCCAAAGTTAATGATTCCATCTCCAGTTACTACTAACAGCAACCACATCGACAACAACATCCTCTTCCCTTAAAAAATAAAGAAACTAAACAAATATAACAGTGACAACAGAATCAAAATGCAGACTGTTTCTGGCTGCATAGCTTTCTGGGTGGTTTTTGTGAGTCTTCACTCTGCCAGGGGGCCAAAGAGATTGGCAACAAACGTGTTGCATGCTGGAATACTGAACTGTCGACCTGGATGCCTCTGGTATCAGTGCTCAGGCCGGACACAAACTCCCCAGCAGCGCAGTAGTTTGCTCCAGGCTGCCCTCTCATGGACAGTTTTGGCACTGCAGGCAACACAATCTGTGGAGTATCCACTTGTAGTTTGAGATGACTTTCTTCAACATTTCTCTCTTTTTTTTCTTTTTTTTCTTCATTTGTTCTGATCCTCTTCTCAACATCCATCCGACAAGCACCGTCAAAACCCAGGCCATCTCATCTCTCTTGCACATTTTTGTTGTATCCCCGTCACCCACCCCCCGCCCCCTTTGATTTTCCTTTTTTTTTTTTTTTTTTCACCTTCCTCTCTTCTCTTTGAAGTGTCCCATAGTGAGCAACAACAATGACAGTAAAAAGACAACGATAAAAACGCCAAAAGCACTTCATGTCATGTAGCGGGTGATCGCTCTCAGAGCGTATAACAGTTCTGCCTGCATTCGCGCTTCCATTAGAAGCAGATTAACGTGGACCTGCAGGAGAAAGGAGAGAAAAGGGGACAGTTATGAAACACTGTACGTTAATCAATTAAGATAGCTGCTACGGACCAGGCCAGGAGAGGATATCAGGATCTTACCTTCTCGGAGTGCTGAAACTGCCTCCAGAAGCTCTCATACATTCGTTTGGTGGTCTTCTCAGGACTACACACCATGGTCTTAATATAGATCTTAAAGCTACGGTCCAGAAGCTGGTTAATCTCCCGTAATCATAGTCATCATACCTGATGAATACAGAGAAACAGCGTTAGGGAAAAGAGAGGCAAAGTAATGGTTACATCATACAACAGGACAAAGTTTCTAGCGACTGACCTGATGCCAAACATGCAGTGGATGTAGTTCCAGATGGCCCTGCGCAGCATGCTGGTGTCCACATCCTTATGTGTTGCCATGGTGTTGTAGGTCAGATTGTAGGCCATCTGGAACTTCTCGTCCAGCATCTGACCAACATCCGGGTACAGTCTGTTGACCAGAGAGAAACCGTGATCCTCCCAACTGTAGTCCTAGAGAAAAAGAGAATAAGAAGTAAATAACAGCTATAAAAAAAAACATGTATTACAAAACTGTACTCTATATCAGCCTGTTTTTTTTTTATCTCTACCTGCACTCTGAATGTGGGCACATGCTCCCCCCTCCTGGAGAAGTCCTTGTAGCCGTAGCTGGGGTCTCAAAGTGTCGGGAGATGTCTCTGGAGGGAACACATTCCTCGTCCTCCGCCGTGACCACCAGCATGCTCTCCGTCTTCTCCCTCTCAAAGCGAGTCGCCATCTCCTCCTGGCTAGCCTCCTCGTC
>NW_024041274.1:0-1132 GCF_014851395.1 Micropterus salmoides
GCAGGGGGCAACTCTTCTGGTTGCAAAAAGAAGTCCGTCTACATTAGAAATAATGTTAAAATGACCCTACTACTCAGCTGAATAATTACCTCAGTAAACACTTTCCTAATGAATATAGACCATAAAGCATATATGCTTCAGGGCCAGATTATCTGTGATTGACAAGTCGTTAACATGGCGACCCGTCAATTAGGCTAGAGTGACTCGTACCCACGGCAAAGTGTAAATTTAATCAGCGCCATTGAAAAAAACGCATTAAGAGTTGGCTGTTCACTTTCTCTGGTCATTTAGTTTTTAGCCCTGTTAAAATGACAGTTAAGGTGAATTACAGATGCACCTAGCTAAGCAAGCTAGCTAGCTCCACTGTCCAAATATGGTCACGTCCGGTGCCACTGGTTGCAAAAACTCAACATGGCGGCTTCAGTTTAGCTGAAATTTACAGTGTAAGTTGAATGAATAGAGACTGCAGCTCTGCAGCTTCTCAAGATTAAAGCGGAGCTACTGTGTGTAAACCCCCCCACCCCGCTCTCAATCGCCCTGGTAGTAGGTGGACTTCACAAAAATTGGGAGGCACGCGGACATCTGCAAAGAGGTACACGTTCACCCTCTGATGTTTTTTTCATCATGTTTTTTCATCTAGTGGTCCTGCGGAAAGTATAACACAAATGGTTCAGGGTTTAGGCTTTAGGGGAGCTTGGGATTGGGCCAACAAGGTGCTTCAGAACATCTTTGTTTAATCTTTGGGATCCACCTGTGTTGACCTTTGTTGAGAAGTTTTGATTGTGAATTTTATTATGTTTCATCTTTATGGATAAGTATTGATAGGGGTTTGACAATACGCTCAGCTCACAAGACGAGATGATGACTATCTACGAAAATATCTATAAATATCTGGCAAACACCTTGGTTAGAGATGGATGCTCCAGAAAAGTTGGATGGCCGGGATACTTACCGACACAGAAACTGTGTCAAGTGATGAGACGGATGGACAGGAATGAGGTAACATGCCACATTACCACATCTGGAGATACATAGTTTTCACTGGACAGAAAGGCGCTGAGAAGTAACTGAAGATGTCAGAGAAATGTAGAGGAGTTAAAAGTACAATATTTGCCTCTGCGATGTTGGGGAG
>NW_024041275.1:0-37457 GCF_014851395.1 Micropterus salmoides
CTAGTAAGCGCTAAAAGCACATATGCATCAATGGGGTAAATACCTAGGGAAATACAAAAATGCAATCAATACAAGAGAATTGTAAGGGGACAGAAGAAGAAGGGCACAGGAAGTGCATGTTAGAGGTCAGGAGTTAGAGGTGTTATAAAAGAAAGCGTTCTCGGAAGAGATGAGTTTTCAATAGCTTCTTGAAGTTGGAGAGGGACGCCCCTGCTCTGATGTCGTGTGGTAGCTCGTTCCGCAATAGTGATGTCACAGATGAGACGGAGATTGCTTTGTGTGTAGGGACGGCAGAGCCAGACGGCATTCGCTGGAGGAGCGCAGTGGCCGAGAAGGAACATAGACTTGTATTATGGAGTTTAGGTAGATGGGTGCAGACCCAGTAGAGTTGTGTGTCGTCTGCGTAGCAGTGGTAAGAGAAGCCATGTGAGTGAATGATCGGCCCCAGTGAGGTAGTATAAAATTGAGAAGAGAAGGGGCCCTAGCACCGAGCCTTGGGGCACCCCTGTGGAGAGGCAGTGGGAGGAAGATAATTTTCCTTTCCATAAAACATTGTAAGAACGCCACAAGAGGTAGGATTTGAACCACAGGAGTGCTTTGCCCGAGATGCCCAATGCTGAGAGTGCGGACAGCAGGATCCTGTGATTGACTGTGTCAAAGGCAGCTGGTAGGTCAAGCGGGATAAGAACCTAAGACTGGGCTGCAGCTTTTAGCGGCTTATCTGATGTGTGGTCTTGTATAAGGAAACCGGATGTTGTAACCAGATGTAGAGATTGACTGATTAATAAAGTTACTGATTTAATGGGTCATATGGAGAATGAATTTTTCCCCTAAAGTTTGTGGGTCCATCTCCTACATTTAAATCAATCCTGGTTGCAAAATAGTGTAAACATTACTAAGAGGTACTAATAATGCATCTATGCATTTTATTTTATAATACACATTTTAGTATTACTATCAAAACGGCTTGCATCAAGCGCAAAGAAGTCAGATGCAGGTGAGTAAGAAAACTGCTCTTGCAGCTATACTAGACTTTAGAATAATTTATGAACAATTGCAGAAATGTTTAAAAAAAAACAATGATTTACTTTAGATAAAAGAAATTCTTTATAATATCACCAACAAATAAAATTAGTAGACCAATCTATGTGAAAAATAATGATAAGACTCAAACTCTATAGCAGTCAATTAAGCTTCAATTTATAGTTGTTAATGCTTGCAACAGCTGAAAGGACTTACTTGACAGCATGATTAATATTTTTCTAAGTATGGAAAGTCAGCACAAGGTTTCTGTGCCAAAGATATTTCACCACTGACATTCTTTAAGTGGTTGTTCATCAAATTATGTCAACAGGGAATTTATTTTTTATTTTGTAAATATAAACAAGGAAGAAGCAAACACATTGTCCCCTACAAATCATGCAATACATTAGTGACAATGTGTGTTGCTGTACTGACCTGTAATTTAAGCATCCCCTGTAGACCAGTTTTGGAAAATGGCATTACACAGAGGCTAAATGCACAGTTTCACATAAAGCAGTATGAAAGTATGAATGAATGAACAGCAGAATGTATGTACATATCCTATTTATGTACTGGGGAGTATGATGTTCAGTAGGAATCTTTGGAATGGAAATATGAAAAATTGAATCAATTAAGAATTCTGAGTAAAAGAGATGGACAGCCTATTTTCGGTTAAAAATCTTTTCATAACAATAATGTAGGCTATCAACTGACAATGGAAAGAAAAGTACTAGTTTCTTTGAGCATTAGTGTTTTGCTACAAGTTAGTCTGTGTCTTTACTAACTGTTGTGTTTTTGTTTGCTTCTCCGAAAGACACTACTCGTCAAGTCAGCTCATTCAGATGGGATATCCGCTTCACGGCCTGAGTAGTTTTGGAGCCTGTGTTCCCTGCTCCCACCGAACCTCGCACCATTCAGTCCTGGTTTGTTTGCAATAAATCCTTTGAACTTTCTTTTTGCCTCCTGTGCTCTGCATCCGCTCCTTTGTCCGCTCACTACATTTCGTAACAATGGGAAAGCGGTCACTTGGTGTGATGGAAGCATGTCTATGTTCCCAGGGTCCTATCTTCCCCAAAAGATTTGGAGCACTATATTCTTAAATTACTGTATTCTGGAGACATTTTCTGCATCAATTTATGGTGGAAATGTCTTTAATTAAATGAAGGGAAATGAAATTCAGGTAGCGGGTGACAATTCAAAATATAAAAATAACACAACATAATGAAGTAATCAGTAGCTTTTTTTTAGCTTGAGTTACTTTTTTTTGGACAATGCACATAGGTTTCTTCTATATTTAAATATTTGCATTGCATGTTTTCTTATTGTGCATTCTTATTTTTCTCAAAGCAGTTTCAACTGTGTGACAAAGTGGGTTTGCTCACCACTTGTCCCATACAGGTCATTATCTATAGTACACCTTCTAGTTTATACAAGTGTTATTTTTGGAAGCTAGCTTGTGTAAAAGTGCACCACTTACTATCCTGGGTTGTTTGTGTTTGCATTATGTTACAGTCTACAGCAAAGCATATGATAAGTTAAAGTAAACACACAGTCATATGTTAGTTTCAGTTCCACTTTATTAGGTTGCAAGTTCAAACCTGGTTTAATTGTTTTACTGTGTTAATACTTACAATTGTTTGTTCCGTTGTTCAGTTCCACCATGCAGGACAATTGTTTGGGAAGGGACCTGCCTAAGCATTTCCTGATTTATGGGAATAGGGTGGTCATGGATGACATCACCGGGCCAAACAATAAATGTGTAAATATCCCTGCCCTGTTTTCTAGTCAGTGGGAGCGGAGTGAACTGGTAACTAAGTTCCAAATGTTAAGAGACGTTATGTTATGGAGTACATCACCCTGCATCAGAATGGGATGGGCTGAAGCAGTTTGGGTGTGAATTGAACACCCTATATATAAACGGTGGGATTTGTGGGGGGAAAAGAAGTGAGGCTGTGCTTCTGTGAACACGTGCCTTTTGTTAGCGTTGCTATAAGTTTAATGAGTTATAAGTCCTTTTGTTTGTTTGTTGAGTCATCCGTGTACTGCTGACCACTGTAAATAAAACAATCACCTCTGGGAACATGCGATGTTTGAGTCTGCCATACCTACCACCACAAACTGTTATTTAACATTTTTCGTTGCAAGCTGTTTTTCAGAACATTTTTAACAAATGCTTTCAAAAAGACTGTGACATTCAGCTACCTATGGCTGTCCTGCCCCATGCAGGCTGTGATTGGTTGGTTCACAAAAAAGTGACATTGACAACCTTTATACACACGGCTGGATGAAAGGCTCCGCCAACAGAGATAAGCAGGCAGGAGAGAACGGGAACAGTTCAGCGTCACACAATGCCCAGAGAACCTGATATGGAGAAGGCAGCGAGAAGTGCTGGTAAGCAAGAAAAAGTCCTGGTACACCAAAGAGCACAATGTACTTCAAGCACTTAATCAGGAGTCATAATTCTTATAACAAAGGCACTTAGTGACTTGAGTAATGCAAAGGAAATAGTGTCAAGACTTTTAGCAACACTAGCTCACATGAGTGCACAACTGGGCACAGCTGAATTTCTTAATGGTGTCTTGGGAAAGAGCCAGTCTGTCTATTCCAAGTTAGATTGCTCACACCAACAAGCACTAGAACGCAATAAAGAGACTCAAAGCTGTCATCCATCTAATTACTGTTTTACTGAGGACAGCAAAACATACCCGTTCTGGGACACACAGATGAGCATAGTATACAGTGTCTTGAAAATGCCATCAAATTCAGATTATATCACACTGTAGAAAGCATGCATTAAACTTCACAATTGTGCATTCCACTAGGATCCATGTAGTTTGCAATACCCTGAACACCGTTCAAGAAATAGTGATCTCCATCACGGCCTCTCTAAAGTGCTTACAGTACTTATTGAGCAACAGTAGCAGCAAGGAATGCCTCCAAAGGTACCAGGTGGTGTCAGCATGATAGGTGCCTGTGTACTGTTGAAAACTATGATGTGTTAACAACCTTGGTTGAGCTAAAAACAGACCAAGACGCCAAATAGAGATGCACAGCATTCTTGCATACTTGGGCAATAGAATTGTTTGAATTAATCATGTTAAAGCCACTGAGCAATGGCTTACAGAACCTGCATTGTGTACAACCAATAGCCACCTTGCATAGCAAAAACACAAACCCAAAGGTCCAACATAGAGCAATAGAGTAGGTCTTGCACTGCCATGTCTTAAAGCCCTGTACCTTCTACACAACAAATTGCCACTGTTGACTGGCACATTGCAACAGATAAAGAATCTAAAGAGTATGGTGCTTTGATGCCTAATGTTAACACAGCAGATGTGGAGCTTGAACTATGAAGGCAACACAATAAGCATACAAATGCCTTTAGTGACATCTGCCAGGTTTTGAGATTGTCTGCAGACTTAACTACCGTGATGAGGATTGCCTGTATCCCGTGTCAGTGCTGAGCACTCCTATAGCTGTTTACATGGATTGAAGATGTATCTCAGGAATATGATGGCTGACAAACAACTAAGTGGACTTGCACTGATGAACATCCATCATGATGTTGGAATTGATGTGGAGCCATTCTGCAAGAATGTGATGCAACAGGGAGAGGCAGAATGAAGGAATCTGTTGCCTGCTTAATGCCAACGTTTACTTCACGTTTCTCTGGGCTATTGAATATAGCATACAATAATATAGTGTATTGTTGCCTATTATTTAACTGGCTGTTGTTGTTTCAATCAATCTCTCTCTCACTCACTTGCTGAGTAGACTGTGTACATGCGCACCTAAATGTTAAATATGTTATATGAAACATATAGTACATGTGAAATTAAATTTGATATGTCTGTGTTCACAACTTTTTTTCCGCTGGACAAAAAAACGTTATTACTGGTTGGTTTAACATGCGATTTGACTCATGACTAACGTCGATCCTCCGTGCTCCAGTTTCCTGATTGGAATGTGAGTTTTGTACATTTGTAGGGTTCAGGGTAGAAATTAGCTGTGAGCCCCGAGTCAACCCCATTCTTTTCCCCTGTTTTCCCTACACAATTTTCTGTGCATTATGTGTGTACCATGTTACCTTCAGCTAGCACCTTCATTAAGTACATGTGACATTGCAGACTACATATGACAGCTTCATTGTATTTTGCCTACAGCCCCAGAAAACAACCAGCATGTTTATGTTGGAATAGTACTGTCCCTAAACTAAACTGATGTAGTACCTCTACAAACACAAGCCCTCAACATTATAAGAGTCATCTTAAGACCACCTTGAGTTTTAAAACATCAATATTTCCAACTAAATTTGCACATAATCACGTTACCACAAACCAACTGATGAACAGTAAACCTGTGGCTTTAGCTGTGGGTCCATGGAAGTTACCCACTCTCACTTGTTGATACTCCGGCCTGAAAGTCCAAAGTGTAAAAATGAATCTCATCACTATGAAAAGATAGGCATTGCTTACGGCAAAGCCTTTGTAGCATTATGTCAGTTTTATCAGATCTGAAATTCATCTGAAAATGAATTAATTTATTGCCCTTACCCTCTTTCAGTGGAAGGTTGTGAAAGGTGGAATGTACATTATATTTTGTGGAAAGCAGGGCAAGGGAACGCACTGTATAGCAATCACTGGCATACATAGTTATTTCAATCTAAAATTCATAACCCTGGGCAATTTAGTCTCAAATCCACATGCATGTTTTTTTGTAACCTACTGTGGAAGAAGAAGGGTGCAGCATGCAAATGCTTCCAAGAGAGGAAATAGAATCCAGGTCCTTCTTCCTTTGAGGTGACAGTGCCACTATGCCTCCTTGGTATAACTGAGTTACAAAAATGACTTCAGCCACAGCTTTGCTGATGCAATTTAGAAAAGATTATAGAAAAGCAAGTCTAGAACTGAGTAAGAGTTTGGCACATTTCATAGACAAGAAAAATCAGTGTGATTTTATGAAAAGAAGTACAAGTCCAGTCATGTCAACTTTATTTGTATATACCGCAACATCGAATACAATATCCAACAGGCTTTACAGGTCAACATCAGTAACTGTTGCTAACAAACCCAAGCTCTAAATAAAAAAACTGCAACTGTTTATAATGCTATATCACAATTATATAATGGGAATATGTAAGTGTTTTTTCTGCATTTGGAAATCCAATCAAAATGCCCAATTAATTTTATTGCAATTCTTGTGTCTTAACATGGCATGTTATGGAGCAGGAAAGATTTATAAACAGCCTGAAAAAATATCTTAGGGTGTTTTTCTTTTGTTTCTAGATCAAATTTAAAGCTGTAAACATCAGAAAATATGAGCTGGAATTGATGTAGATAAACAACAAATAAGACTGAGATAGTATGGGGAGGAGTGTTTCTTCTCAAAAAAAAATCTAAACATGGGATTTTAAGATTGTATCTGTGTCTAAGAAATGATGATTAAAACAAGATGTGAACACAAATTAAGTAGATGAGATACTGTTGTGCTGCTAATTTATTATCTGACACATCTGAAGTGATATTTGGTCCTATTCTTGGAGAACCTTTGGCCAGTCAACTGGATGACACTTTGATGCATCAACCGAGGCTGCAGTTGGAAGATGCTGAGCTAATTATCACATCTGTCATTTTCTACCAACGTGGCGCTCATTATTTGAGACACAGCATATGGAAGTGATGAAGCTAACAGCACAACTTCTTAATATGATTTATGTATCTCCATAAGACTTCACAGGTTCAGTCTTCCAGATGATTAGCCAGTTCAGGGATTCATCACTGCTCAGACAGCCACTGAAACTCAGATGGTGTATCTAGAGATGTGTACGATGCATTCTGGACAGAGTTTATGAGCAGACAGGGATGTACTTCTTCTTGAGATCATATGCATGTAACAACAGTTTCAACATAACAGATGTTTTGAGGTAGACTGTTAAGTTAACAGTTTTGGCCTTCACTGAGGTGTCAATATGAACTTCCTCTAATTGGACAAATGTTTCATTCTCTGAGCCAAAAGAAATAATGACTGTATCTCTCACTCTCTTTCTCTTTTTCTCTGTTACAAAATCATTATTTAATTTTATATCTACAATAGTGGTGTTAGTTTGGAAAAGCCTAGAATCACATTTTAATCTTAATACTGGCTGATGTAGTACATCAGTGTGTGACCAGGCTGATACATTTCTTATTATTTAAGAGGAGATAATTTTATCTATCTGTGCCAGGTCTAGAGTCTCTGCCATGCCTTGTATGTGTTGCCCTATTCTTTTGGTGTGTGTTGTCTATCTTTGACTGCAGGTTTCTGGTTGGCTGAAGCTGAAGTGCCATCAGTGAACTGAAAGCAGCTGGCTATTTAAGAACCTGCCCCATTTTTTCAGTTTGGATGCTGTGCATTCCCTTGTTGTCCTAGCTTGCAAAGCTAGCCACGGGACCAAGGAAGTTTTAATAATGTTCGCGAAAATAAATTGTTAAGCAATCCACCAAGCCAGTCCACACCGAAAAACATCAGTATAGGTCAATTGTGCAGCAGATTATTACAACACATATTTGCGACCTGTAGTGGCCGTATGATGGGCCGAAGTAGAAAGTGGTTGGGTGTCGATGGATGTGTCAAATCTAGGCCTTACACCTTGGAGACAGGGTTTGAGTAATTTTTTAAAAAGTTAAATAACATTGCGTAAGTGACTCATGTCACATGACTTACGTTACAAACCACGATATTTTCCTAAACCTAACCAACTAGTTTTGTTGCTTAAACCTAACCAAACTGGGACAGTTTCACAACCATAACCACGTATTTAACATAACGTACTTTAGCTACGCCTATTGACTAGGGTTGCTACCTTCAATACAGAAAAATAAGGGACGCCTGCTGGAGCGGGGGCCCCACCTCTTGGGGGCCCAGCAACAACAAGCCCGCTGGTGTGCCAGTGGTGGTATATCATAACTTAAAACATGTTTTCAGGAAAGTATTAAGATTAATACCAATGGACGTTATAATAATCTATCTGCTACTGAAATCAGTGTGAACAGATGAACCCAGTCTTTCTCTATCTCACAACTCCACAGACTAGTGGTCATATTGTCAAAGCTGAATACACAGCTATGACAATAATAAACATAGGCCAACCATGTGTGACAGTGAGAACACGAAAAAATAGGATGTGAAATGTATTTTATTAACTTATTAAAGCAACAGTCCATAACCTATTAACTATAAATAGGCTAAAACAAATGCTTTGATACAATTCGATTGAAAAGACTTCCATGAACATCATGATCATCAGTGGACCAGAAGTAGTAGGCCTTGTGTGCAGTATTGGAGCATGTTAGGCCCACTTACTTTTAGAAATGTTTTCTAGTCCACTACACTACTCGTGCAGCACTGAGTAGCTGTTTGTCTTTCAAACTACTACAGTAAAACTATGAACAGAAAAAGCTCACTCCTAATGAGCTCCACAGAGCACTGTTCTTGCTGAAAAATAGCTAATGAACTGGAGTAATTGTAAAGGGTTGTGTGAACACAGATTTTGGCAACAATATTTGTCATTGTTTGCAGTAATACCACCCAAACAATGAAACCACACATAAATAACCAATCTACAAACATTTTAAAATTTAATTCAACACCATTTTTATGATTGGTCAGTAAATCATACCCTAATGTAGGCATGTGCTTCATTTACATTGTAACAATATGTCTTAACAAATAGGCAGCATATGAAATCCAGTGTGATCAATCAGAAAATTATTAGTTTTATTAAATCATTACACTGCCTCGTAATGCTGTCACATGTCTGACAGGCCACCGTGCACCACACAGAACACTGGCTGACAAATTGTGCAGTTTGGCTTGATTCTCATCAGGTAGGCTATTTGATTTCTCCCACTCTCGTCAGCGTCGGTACTTTTGCATCTGCTTTTGTTTCAGAGGGGACACGGGGGATTTCTCAAGCTGCCGCCGCCGTTGTTTCAGCTCGATTCTCTGCCAAGAGACCCGCCCTTAACTGACTCCGATTGGCCCTGAACCCGATGGTATTAATCAAACCAACAATGGCAGCGAATATTGCCCAATCAGAGGTAGAAAAGGAAAAGTATTCACAGAATACGGGTGGAATGATTTGCATGGAATTCTGCATTAAAGACAACTCGGAAATACAGGACAAACTGCGTCCCGTATCGATTCCAAACGGGACGCACTATTTAGTTCTCAAATGTGGGAGGATTCCATATTTTAAGAGAAGGGTGGCAACCCTACTATTGACCCTTTTTTATCAACCCTTTTTGGACTGGTACTTATCAACGGTCATATATGTCATTTTGGGGAATGTTCATATGTCATATTGGGACAACTGTCTCATCAATTTATTTTGTTGTTGGTCCACCCTATAGGCAGAGCGGTGCCCTGTGGGATTTGTTGGTCTTTGTTTGTTGTGTGGGTTGAAAGCGGTTGAGTGCTTGGCTGGGGAGCACACTCCTAGTCTTAGTAGGGCTGCCAGCTTGCAGACCATCAAAGTAATAAAAATTCTTATAATGGCTGTAAGAAGAACAGAGGCAAAGGAGTGGGTAATTCATTCGCTGAATAAATCAACATCTTTTTATTTGTCATTAATAGCTATTTTCTATCACAAAATTTTACATCTTACTTATTCTAGGGATAATGAAAATTTGAGATAGGGTTTGGTCCGAAACTTAATTGAGGAAAAAAATCAATAGGCTACAAGAGAAAATGTGTTGGGGCCAAATACAAATCAATGAGGAAAATGTTCTTGGGAAATATGTCTTTCAAAAGTGTTTAACTGATTAAAATCCCATCAGTATGTCAAAACAAACAATCTTTCATTTATTAGATACATGAATATGGTAGCTTAAAAAGTCCAATATACTCATCATAGTTAAAACAAACTGAACAGAAGCTCCACATTGGTAATTCCACTCTAGTTCTCAAACTGCCAATGTCCTGTTTTCTTTTTGTTTGAACAGACTTAACTGCTGGATTTCTAGGCCTGCAGGGTCTACCTGAAAGAATTACAGGAACTGTATGGCTTCAGAACAAATGAGGGACTCAACCTGTGACACCCATGAAAGATGGTACTTACAGCAGCATATTTCTTCCAGACATTATAAGGGTGATGATGAATGAAAGGAGACACTGGACAGAGAACATTTTGAAAGTATAGATGCCTGAACTTGATAGCCTTCAGGGCCAGCGGGTACACATGGTAGTCCTATTCTTCTATTCGCTGAAGATAGAGAGACACTCACCTCTCACTAACCTCTGGTGTCAAGGCCCCATGAAGAAGAGGGGGCTCTCCCTGAGGGAAAGAGTTTATTATTTTGATAAAATGCCTCCAAACAGCTGTTCTTTTCCAATATGGCTTCCCTTATTATGTTTTGAGGGCACAAATGGCTGCATAGTTGTTCGCCAAATAGACTCTTTCCATCAAAATAAAAAGCTCTGAATCATCCATGTTCTCATTTTACATTATATTAGACATCTACCTAACTGAAAGGTCACTTATTAGACCACGATGCCAAAAATGTCTGGAATGACTGAACATTTAATTTTTTTACCGGTAATTGCTAAATTTAAAGGTTCCTTTTATGGTTTCATTAAAACCCCTTTAACGTGGATATAGGAAGCAAAACATTGGCATTGAAGTTCATTTCCATGGGGATTTTAAAGACAATCTCTCTCCACAACAGAAGTCATTCAGTCATGTTGTAATGCCAGTTGATAAAGGTCGACGTAAAAAGACCCGGGGACCCAAGTGCTAGAGGAAGAAAGATTGAGATCCAGGGTATTGATAAACTATCACTGACAATACAAACAACCCGCTGGGAGCTTGTGACATGTTTTCACTGACTGAAGTCTCTTTCACCATCCACAAGGGATGGCAAAGTTTAATTATAGCAAACAATGTGATAGCTGTGTGGCATGGATTTATCTACACTGCTATATCCTTTTTTATCCTGGTAAAATACTTTAAAACATGCGCTGTGGGAGGGCAAGAGAGTCATTCTTGTTTTCATTCAAGAGATATACTTCATTGTCTGTTATTCATGATCTTTGTGAATCCTGGATAAAAGGATAAAATGACAAAAAGTAGATCACATGTCCTACAATATTGCTTCTGCTCAGTAAGATAAAAAAGTTTAGGGGGCTTGAAGACCACACATCATCACATCACATCAACAGAGAGTTTACACCCTGGCAGCATGGAGTCTTAAACACTATATTTCCAGAAGGGAGGGTCTAACAAGCAGCAATTGTTAATTTCTGAAATACCTACAGTATTTAAGTATGTGTACTTGTTAAAGAGGTGGTATTATGCTCATTTTCAGGTTCAAAATCTTAATTAGGGGTTGTACCAGAACAGGTTTACATGGTTTAATTTTCAAAAAACACCATATTTTTCTCATACTGCACATTGCTGCAGGTAAGGACTGCTAGCCAATCAGAAGCAGAGAAGGGCGGGTCGTAAGAAACAAGGTAGTGTGATCCAAATCAAAGCCACTTCAGACTGTAACCTAGCAGATGGTATAAGTTACTCACATCATCAAGTCCACAACCTCACAACATCATTGTTCCAAATCTTACCATAAACCACTACAAAAATCACCATATTTCAACTAAATTTTACAATTTAAACGTTTACTCAGTAGCTTTCACAGCGAGTTTAACATTAGCATTATAGCTATAACTTTAGCTGTGTTAGCCAACGTTTACAACAACTCTGCACTTGAACAGTCTGTGAAGTTACATTGCCATGTTTATTTTAAATATAATTCACAACCAATAAAGCATACTTACAGGTTGTGATTGTGAATTTCCAGGCCCAAACAGAGTCAGAGTTGCTTCGTCTTTTAGGACTAAACGTTGAACTGTTGCCGGTGTTCTGACGATCTATGCTGCCTTGCCGAAAAATACTACCATAGCGCAAATCGATAGACTCGACTCTACTCATGGATAGTGGTTACAAATAATGATGCCAGTGCATCACTTTGTACGGCGTACAGGCCTACGTAAGCTGGTTCATTTGCCTAATCTTCACAGATCTTTAGACCACGGTGGAAAGGCACACAACAATGGGCTGAAGGAACCTGTTAGTTCCTTGACAAGAGATCCGAGGACTTAACAGTCCCCAGTACTTTTGGTGGAAACACGGCTAAAGAGAGTTGTCATTTTGTTTGTATATTTACTATGCAAATAAACCCTACTTATATGTATTATGCATAATAAACTGCATTCACATTTCTTATCTTACACCAGCCACTACTCTCATCTTATGATTGTTGTCTTGTCTGCTAGGTGCAATGCTCGTTATCTTAAATGGATGCACCTGTTTTCTGTACTTTTTAAGTGGTGTCTCTACTGAATAATTTTGACGATAATGAAGGATAAGAAATTTTTAAATGTGATAAAAAGACATATCATTGACTTTAACCCTTAAGATGTCCTCCGCAAAAAACAACCACATTCATTTCAGGATTATCATCTGGATTTGGGCTCTCTTCTCTCTGTCTTGGTTCTCCTTGATTATGCATGTCTTCTCGTCTCTCCCAGCAGGAGAGTTGGAACATAAGAGCCAAAACATGTGTTTGCAAGAACAACTTCATTATGCTCCTGTTAGTGCGACAACATATAAATCACAGAAAATTTCATCCCCAAAACACCCATGCACAAAAATACAGACAGTTGCCATCACCACCATAACACAACTCTGATTGTGGGGGAGAGCTTTCCTTCTAAAGCTGGCTTGCCTCTAATAGAAAGGGGGGGGGATCCTTGGGTCAGCTCTTTATGTCTTTGGGGACAATCAGGTGAGCAAAAAAGCAGATTGCAGCAGACAATTTGATCATCTGCTACTGTGCATGGGCTCTCCATTACCTGACTGAAATAGGCCTCTCCCAGGAGGCCTCAGGCCTCATTGAACAGGAGAGGTGGGGACGGTAATTATATCTTGGGCCAACCCCAAATCGCTTCCCATTAGTCTGTTTCCAACACGTAGGCGCAGTATCCTCGATATTTCGCTTGCAGCCCCCACCCTGAGGCATGCTGACATGCTGTTGCTGTTAACTATGTCCTAATTTATTAGGGCCTTAATTGTGTGTTGCCATGTTGGTTTTGGCCCATGCTCACTCAAACATCAGCCTGTCCTATTGTGTGCTTAAATAGAACGATAGCGCCGAAAGGATTCTTCTGTCTCCCCTCATTTTCTCTCACCTTTTTTTTTCAAAATACATCCTTCCATTGCAAACCTACACCTGCCCCTCTTTTCTCAGACCTTGTCCACATTTGTCTTGCTCTTATACTTGCATACTTTATTGAGACACACACACATTCTTCTATGACAGGAAATTAAGTATGAAAAATGGTAAACTCATAAAGGAAGAAAAGCAGATTGTGGGAGCCAAAGGCCTCTATACAGTTTTTTTTGAAGGCACAAGGCAGGGGAGAGTGGCCTATCAGAGACGGTGCACCACAAATGAGGTCGAGGAAACCTGGTTCCAGGTGTCACACAAAACCCCAGGTTGTGTTCCTAATGCCCTCCTGGGGGTAGAAGCCTACACATGTATGTACACACACACACACACACACTTTCTTTGTCACGCACACACTCTCACAGTGTTGCTCCCCACTGAAAGGGAGACACCTGCTTTCCCAGTGCATTTGACCTGCAGGAGAACAAGGTGTAAAACTCATCAGCTCAGCCAACCAGAAACACCGTCCTCTTAGGGCAGCAGTGTATGGTGGGACCTCTGCACCTTTGGTAGATTGGCTTTATTCATTTATTCAATTGGTTACCTTGTAGCCTCAGCATGGGATGAAACTGAATGCGTAAAATGCGATTGCGAGTGATTGGCCTGAGACCTGACCACAATGAGCCTGATGACAGATTTTTTGTTGTTCACCCATTTTTTGCTTTGTTCCTGGCCACATGCTCCAAACAGATAGGGGGCAGAATTTCACTTTTGCTTGATTTACTAATTGTAGCCATTACACTGTGCCATGTTACACAAGACTAAAGTTGACACACATAATAAACCTTTCAAAAATGTGTCCTCAAAAATGCATAGCGAACTATCCAAACTTCAACCAATCTTGCTTCATCTCATAACAGTAATGCCAAGTGGTTACAATAGGGTGAACTGATTGACATTTATTTACTACGTCTACTACTGGGTCTATACAATCTGAATTTACAGTCACAGTTATTAAAAAAATGCCAACTACTAACTAACGGCAGGGCAAGAATATGCACAAATCAACCAAACTGCTGAAACTCTCAGATCAGGTCAAAAAGACACTGCCATCTTGTAATCTTCACATGTGCCGGCCTGAAGTTTACGTTATGGCTTGCTTAGCTCACTTTTTTTGCAAAAAAACATAGTAGCAAGGAAACAGCCACATCAAAACCATATATTAAAGTCATTTGGAATGGTTTTCTGTACAGTTTGTGTTGTCATTAGTTGCACTAAAGATGTGTTTCACTAAATGACTGTCACATTAGATGTTATTTACCAGTCTAAAATAAATGTTGCAAATTTGGCATCAAACCACATCTTGATGATAGTTAGATGAGAATATGGATACCGCGTTCCCCAGATACTGGTCTACCTGAAAGATCACACACCCAAACACAAGAAAAGCGATCTAGTGTATGCGGTCCAATGCAGTGAGGAATGCACAGGCCAATACAGTCCACTCCAAAAGTATTGGAACGGTAAGGCAAATCCCATTGTTTTTGTTGTTCACTGAAGACATTTGGGTTTAAGATCAAAAGATGAGTCTGAGACAAGAGTTCAGAATTTCAGCTTTTATTTCCTGGTATTCACATCTAGATGTGTTAAACAACTCAGGACATATCACCGTTTGTATTAGACCACAGCATTCTTAGGTGAGCAAATGTAAAGGAACAAATAATCTTAGTAAAGAAAGTAAATAATAATCCAAGTAAATGAGATTTAATATTTGGTGGCATAACCCTTGCTTGCAATAAGCCTGCGACCCATCAACTATTGCATTTGTGATGCTATTCCAGGCTTTTACCGCAGCTTCTTTCAGTTCTTGTTTGTTTCGGGGTGTTTCTCCCTTCAGTCTCCTCTTAAGGAGGTGAAATGCAGCTCTATTGGCTTAAGGTCAGGTGATTGACTTGGCCAGTCTAAAACCTTCCACTTCTTTCCCCTGATGAAGTCCTTTGTTTTGTTGGCAGTGTGCTTTGGCTCATTGTCCTGCTGCATGATAAACTTCCTCCCTATTAGTTTCAATGCATTTCTCTGTAAATTGGCTGACAAAATGTTTCTGTCCACTTCTGAATTCATTCTGCTGCTACCATCATCAGTTCCATCATCAATAAATATTAATGAGCCTGTTCCAGAAGCAGCCATTCACACCCAAGCCATGACATTACCTCCACCATGCTTCACAGATGAACTTGTATGCTTCGGATCATAAGCAGTTCCTTTCTTTCTCCACACTTTGGCCTTTCAATCACTTTGCTAGAGATTAATCTTGGTCTCATCAGTCCATAAGATTGTGTTCCACAACTTTTGCGGCTCATCTCTGTACTTCTTTGCAAATTTCAATCTGGCCTTCCAATTCTTCCTGCTGATGAGTGGTTTGCATCTTGTGGTGTGGCCTCTATATGTCTGCTCTCTGAGTCTTCTTCCAACAGTGGATTGTGATACCTTCACCCCTGCACTGTGGAGGTCGTTGCTGATGTCACTTACTGATGTTTTGGGGGTTTTCTTCACAGCTCTCAGCATATTTCTGTCATCAACTACTGTTTGGCCGACCTGTTCGACGTCTGTTGCTCAGTACACCAGTAGTTTCTTTTTCAGGATGAATTCAAAATTGTTCCCCAAATTGTTATGAAAGCTGCAGTGAAATCCTAAAGACACTGAGTTCTCTTTTCCTCTGCAAAAACACATGACATATCACATTAAATTTGACCGAGGGACATTGAGTTAATGGCAGAACAGCAAAACACAGGTGAGTGTCCCTTGTCTGTTGGCAGTAGAAGGATGTCCAAGCTCAGACTGACAGCTCCCACACTGTAGAGAGATCTAACTCATTCAGTATTAATGAGTCAGGTTCTGCACTGCTCCAGCGCAGGACGCCAGAACACAGAAGTGAAGAAATATGCAAAAGTGGCACACAGCATGTTTCCTGTATCCAGTCTTTTCTACTTTTCAACCGTGCCTTCATATTCTCCCTTGCTGTATCTGTTTCTGTTTCTAACCTTGAAAAATCATAAGTACCCTCCCAAGAAATAGATAGTAGGAAGCAGCTTTTTCATATTACCATCCAGTCAGTTTCTCACTAAAGCTCCCTGTCTTGTAATTGCTTTCAAATTGTCAGCCCAGAAAGCATAAAAATCTTCCTTCCTTTCACTATTGCAACCTTTGCTTTAAGCCTAACAACCATCAGATGACTGCTCAACAGCGAAAGCTATCAATAATTGAAGCTGTGATTGCTTTGGGGATATTGTCTTTTGCAGTTGAGATGACATGATTTTTTTCCCACAAAAATGAGTAAAATTAGCATGTTTATTGTCCCACTTTCATCCGACAACATTACTGTAAAAACAACATGCATTAGTAGATACATCATTGTGGAGACCTTCCAACTATCGAGGGTCTGCTCTGATCAAATAAACTCTGCTCGCTCCCTGTACCAACTCTCTCTCATGAGAATGGCAGGGGCTTTTTAAGAAGTGTGTGTTCCATATAAATTCTGAATGAAGGATCTTACATATCTGTATCTGTAGAAATTGAGCAGCAGAAAAGCAATGAAGACATAAGATTTTGTTTCCCTCTCAGTCTGACAGATGATTTTGAGTTTTGCCTTTCAACTCCAATTAAGAGCATTTATTAAGAGCAAGTATTTAGACTCAGCAGGTCTGTTTATGTGCGTATTTGCATGCACAGACTTTCATGATCCAGTCTTCAAGGTGCATCTGAGTTTGTGTTTTGTGTATGAATGTGTCTTGTGTCTTCATGCATGCCCATGAGTGAGTGTGTGTGTGTGTGTGTGTGTGTACGTGTGTGTGTGCGCGTGTGTGTGCGCGTGTGTGTGTCTATGATGCTGCAGATGTACGGGCTACAGCAGGTGTCCTTGTGGTCTGAGTACATTATTCAGGATCTGTGGGCAGGTGCAGTCTCTGACACCATCTCTCCGGACTCTCATTTTTCAGCCCCAGCTGCACTTTAACAACACTGATGCTCTTAACTTGTAAAAATCAAAACCTGGTTATTCAGTGTAGTGCTCAGCAATGCTGTTCTTTTTTTAATGACTTTTTTCATGCATTCTCAATCTCCACTCTGCCAGCTTGGGGGAAAATTGAGCAAAACAGAAGCCAAAATTGAGCAACCAAGTAGGTGAGCTGGATAAGTGATTAGTTTCGATTTTTAAAGGTACAAAAAATGTCTAACAGATACACTCCTACACTCAATGAAATCAACACCCTTAACTTCTTCTGAGACTGTAGTGTTGCTAAGATACTGAAATTGCTATTGGCCCTGGCTCCGTCAATAACATGATCAAGGGAAGTGACACACAATAATGCCTGTCTTTCGTATTCATTACTATGGCAACCATGGCAAACTGGAGCCTAGGAGTAGGCAGATGAATGACACATAGTAAGTGCACAGACTGAATGCAGTGTGCGCACATGTGTTGGTGTATGGCTGCAGGTGTGAATGTGTTTTGGGATCAGCTTGCAAATAAGGAGCAACAGAGGAAAGATTTTAAAGAGCCGGCCTCAGCGGAGGGAAGATTTGCACACACACTTAAGTTTTAAAACCACTGTAAATGAAAATCATTTAATCATTTCCCCTGAAAGAATTTGTAATTGCGTCGGGATCAGCTATGGCATAGCAGCTTTGTTAAAAATCTCTAAGTGTGAATTCTATGAATTCTTATACCTCCAGAGATGAGGTTAGATATCATTTGTTCTTGGCTAAAGCGAGTGCACAGGGGCTCAACAGGCTTTTCAAATGATAATATTGTCATGCATCAGTGCCATAAGATTGCAGTGGTTTTGGATCATTACAGGGTTGTTAAGGTGTAGTGGTGCCCCAATCACTCTGTGTATGAGGAGATATGTAATCAGAGATGAATACTTTATTTCATGCTAGATTTAAGCAGGCTGTTCATCTCATTTTAAGAAGTCGTGCACAACTGCATCTTTTTTTTTGCTTTTAATTTTTAAGATTCATCATTGCTCAGTCAATCAAAAAGCAATCATGCATATTCAGAGCCAACAAACAAGCCTAAGCAGGGGGACATCGGTAGACATTATTACTTTCAACACAGTTTATTTCCCATAACACCCAATAATACATCGTCGGAAGCTGCTTTGATATAGATTTTTACAGATATTCTCTGTAGCAGATTTTTTTAAAAGTGACTTCCAGAAATAACCCTGCTATGCAATGCAATAAATAAGACTGTCAGGGACCGTTACCATCAGAGAAGTACATTAAAGGATAGGGGTTCTGGCGATAGAGAATGAATGTTCATTATCATAATGACACTCTACACAAAATGTCACCATTCTGTGACAACCTAAACCTCCCGCTTTTTGATATAACGTCTCTTCATGCTGTGCTGTTCAGTTCTGACACCACTGTGGAGGATAGCAGCGTTAGAGCTTTCAGGAAGCGAGTTTTTGACGTAGAATTTTCCATCTCATTTGTCACTCTGAAGGAAAAAAGACACGCATTGAAATTGAGAATAGCACATGCATGGGATAAACTCAGCTCATAAGATAAATATTCTCATTTTATTCCACTCAGGATGTCACTAGTGGCAGGTGTGTTTAGAAGTATGCATCTCATTTTGAACCCAACAGTGTAGAGCAGTGAGGGAAGAGGGGGAAGGGATATACTGTATGTTAAGGAGTCATACGGTGCTTCAGGCTGTGGTAGCTAACATGACAAGTTCACTCCACTGGAGCGATGAACTTGAGTGGTGTAGCTGAATTTGACCTGGAGTATGTGACCTTTAAACCATCAGGGGTCGTAGAGCAAGGAGCCGTATTGATACATTACTTGCAACAATTTACTCAGTTGTAACATGGACGATGTGACATCATTCACCAATAGCAATTTGCTTTCTTTTTAATGAAATTATTAGAAAAAAAAATACTAAAAAGGTGACATTTCAAAAGGATAGTTCTGATTTTCTGACTTTGAGTAATTCCTCAGTAGGTTATCATTGCACGATATTAACTTGTTGCTAAGTAACTTGTTACAGTAATGTGATTTTTCCCCCCAATAGCCAGTAGTGTAAGCGGTTACAATTTGAATGCAAGTCATTACATTACAATTTCCAACCCCAGTAACGAGGGATCTGCATTGCTGTCTCTGCAGGAGTTGGATAGATGTGTTTATATCAGTTTTGTTTTCATGCATGCAGTGAATAGACTAGTCTTGTACATATTTGACACAGTGGCTGGAGGTTAGCCTTTACAGAATAACAAGAATATGCCCGCAGTAACTCCAATGTTGTGTTATTTACATATTGTGTGTTTTTAGCTGGCTTGCCAATGTAAGTCACTGGTAAGCCTACCCAGGGTTTTGTTTAGAGTTGGGAAAGTGTGTGAGTGCTTTGGCTTCATAGCGAGGAAGGGATACAGCGCTGCATAAAGTCATCTATAAACAGGTGGTGGTCAGTAAAAACAAATCGTAGGATGTCTGACTGTTAAATGATTATATCTCATTTAATTTTCCTACAATGTCTGATATTTTCATTCAGCACTAGGCCTACATAATTGCTATCAGTGTTTCTTTGCAGCAAGAGTCACAGTTAGTCCTGTCTTTGAGGCATGTGCAAACAACTTATGTATAACTTTTTTCTGACTAAAAAGTTATACATCTCGAATGGGGTCCCTTATCAACAGAGACGCCTATGTTTTCTAAATTGTAAAGACTTTGTAAAACTAGTAGGAGAAGGGCAATTCTTACACTTGTTAATCCATTTAAAACTCAGCAGCAATTTTCTTGTGGTTGTCATTCCAATTTGTGCTTTGCCACATGATTTAAGAGCTTCAAATGCTTTTGAGTGATAGAAGAGATGATGCAATGTTTTTATTTTTCTGCTCTGTGTCGGCCGGTGGCATCCTCACAAAGCACATTTTGGAATCCACCACTCCATCAGTACTATCATCTCTGATAGAAAGCAAGTGCCAAAAAGGATAAGGTCATACTTCTAGACAAATTGTCTCACTTTATCAAAATAAGAAAACAACTTCCAAGTGTACAGCTGTGTACATGGGGAGCTCCTAATCCTCCTCTCTTTCACCCACAGGGAGCGGGTTCTGGGCTGCTGCGCTCCCACTCCAAGGGATAAAGAGATGAAATTTATCGGGGGAGGGTGTGTATTCCAGACAGTGCAGAGTCAGGATATCATCCTGTTACAGCAGCATACACAATAATTTTATGCTGACAAAAACTATCACCTCTTTCACTCATAAAACCCCTTACAAGGTCAGGAAAGGCTCACTCTTGCTATCTCCATGACAGTTTTGACCAATGCCACAGCTCTGGTCTGTATCCTTATGAAATGTTTTTTCTCTTTGAGGCTCAAGTCATCATGGCATTGTCAGCTTAATAAGTATTATGGTCTGTCAAAGTGACAGCGCAATGGTTTGAAGTGATGGGGAATTTGCCCTTACATTTTGGACTTGAGTGGCTTTTAGGTTTTGTTAGTCTGTGCTCTTTCTAATCTACACAAGACACTTGTGGTACTGAAAAAAGCAATAGCATTAAATTCCCAGAGAAAATAACAAATGTCAGACGGTGCTTGGAAAACGTTTCAAAAGAATTCAGCAGGACGGGCTTGTTGAAAGAAGCCTAGGGCTTGTGTGAGACGCCATGTAGTCAGTGGCTAAATGCAATGAAATAACCTTTGCTGTTGCTCTAGTGCTCTGTCAACCTTGGGAAGTGTGCACTGCCAATCTGTGTTGAAGTTACCGGGGTCATTGTCTTTCCCTGGGATACGCCACAACTGCTTTCTTAGCTGTCAGAGAAGATCGAGGTTCCAAGTCACTTTAGGTCATAATGAATCATGCATTAAAATACAATGAGCCAGGCAACCGTGTTCGTCTCATTAATATGCACTTGTCTTCTTTAGCAAAACATTACCGTGATGGGTGTTTACATCTGTAAGGTTACATTAACTTTTAACATACTTCAAAATGTACTGAAAGTTCTGATGGGTTGAATTTCTGATAAAAATATGACTGTATAGTACAAGCAAAACTCTTAGTGGTACATATAAGCCATATTAATCTGCTATGAATTGATTTAAATGAAATGTCCAGTATTAAAACATGAATAATGAACATAACAATAATAATAAAGAGAGAATATTAAAAAATTTCTGAAGAAATATGTTATGGTGGAAAGTACTAAAATTAATTATTTACTTCCTTTTGAAATGTATACTTTTGAGTAGTTTATTATTTAGCCATATGGGTTTGCCAGTGTTGAGATCAGGTCCAGTGAACAGTAGATTTAAAAACTGAGGAGAGATTTAATATATCAAAATTACTTTGGCTCAGTTGTTGTCACATGTTGTCATTAGCTACCTGACTCTGACCAGGGCTACAAGCATGAAAAACATGTCTCCTGGTGACATACAGTGTGCTTACATGTTGTTTCTTATAAGGGCTGGGCGATATGGCCAAAAATGTTATCACAATAAAAACATTCATATTATTCAATATCGATATTTATCACAATGAATGTCAAATGATTAAATTTAACGACTTTGCTCCTGAGTGAAAGTTGAAGAAACCAGATGGTTAATTGCGGTTTTAAACTATTCTTTATGGTCAGAACATGGCAAACACTCAATACCAAACAATGTATCACTTAACAAGTCTGAGGTAGAACATTCAAAACAATTATGATAAAATCTTTTTTCAAAAAATATGCATGAGTAAAATCAAGCAAAATCTTTTTTCAGTCCCTTTAAATAATAGAAAAAATAAGTGTTAATTCGAATTAAATCAAATATTTAATGAACATTTATTGAACATTTGTTGTATAATTAGAGGAAAATTATATTGTGATGATTATTATTGTTTTATTTCTACTCAATAACATTTCCCGACTTTTATTTGAAATGGGAAGAATTTGTAATATGTATGTATTATTATAAAAAAAAGTAATATATGTATTATTAATTATTTATTATTATTATTATATTATTATTATTATTATTATTATTATTATTTTAAGTGTTTTTCTTGCTGCTGGTTCCTCGTTCCAAATCTACCGTGAAAACTAATAAAACAACATTGATGAGAAAATATAGAAACAATGTTAGCTTAACATAAACAATAACATGCACAGCATGTGGAATAACATGCATTTAAGTAAAATGCAGACGGACAAAACAAATACCTCGTTGGCTGCATGCTATGAAGAAAGGGAAGTCTTTGAGTCTTCAGAGGTAAACATAAAAATGCTGACATCAAGGTCTGATTTAGCCTGCATGAAATTTTCACCTGAACACACACATGTCCACGCTATCTGCTGCCCACTGGTGTTGAGCAGCAGTACAACTCACGGGAGAGCAGCCCAACGAAACTTAAAAAAAACAAAATAAAAGCATAAACAATAAATGTTACTTAAATAGAAAAGGGAAGTATACAAATTACAAAAATGTAATTGCAACAATTACAATTGTTATTATTATTATTATTACTACATATATCATAATACACTTAAGGCTTAATGTTACTAAACTGTGGGAGGAAGCCCACTTTGACTTACAGGAATGTTTGATGGTTTAACATGTTTTACCATTGAGAAAATATATTCCTGATAAATAATAAATAAATTTCATGATTAAAACTTTCAAAATTGCCAGAGAAAATAATTACAAGTGTCAAGAAAGTTTGTGGAGTTAGGATTTGCATCATGCAAGTATTTCATTTTTCACATCCCAAAGGGAAATGTTCCCAATCATGTAATCCACATAAAATGGATATTAAGTCTGCTGGGAAAGGATTGTCTAATTTGTTAAAAAAAAAACAAAAAAAAAAAACATAAAACCCCAAAACATAAGTAAAAAAAAACAAAGGACCTCTATTTGAACCATGTGGTACCCCTTTATTTATAACAAAGAGGCAGGCAAATCTGCATAGAACCAGCACTGAGCAAGCCATCTAATCCTAAACTATAAATTGTTACGTGAAATATTAATTGAGGCCTTGTGTAACATATGTAAAGTTCATATTAAAATTCACATTTTTTTATTCAATTCCACTTGCAATCATGTGTGTCAGCCTCTCTCCTTTTTTTTTTTTTTTTTTTTAAATCTGCATGGTTCCCATCCCTCCTCACAGCTACTCAGAGCCGTGCACTAATGGCTTTTTAGAAGAGTGGAAAAGGACATTGTCCCTGTTACTACTCTCTACGGTTTTGCTCAGTACTAATGAATCCCCTGGCAGGGGTTGTTTATAATGTCCCTCTCATGCAACTTTTATAATGGGGCAATTTTACAGTGTGTATGTCCTCGATCTCACAGCTCGCCTCCTTTGCAATCCTGATTCCTACTCTGTGCTAATTTACCAGACTAAAATCTAATGGAGTATGCCAGTGAAGTAAATCATGCAACATTATTTTTATCTTGCTGCCATTACACTGTGGCAGATGTATAATGATCCATTATAAAGATAAATTCTGTATTTTCATTACAGGGAGACACCATCAGCACAGCAGTGTCTGGAAGACTAGATGTTTCTGAGATACAAAAACCAATAAGCTTTTTTGGAAGAACCATAAGAAAAGAAACTCCCATAAACAATGATGGTGGCTTTTCTACAAAGAAATGTGCTCTCAGTATCTTTGTCACTGGCCATTTATTGTCATGTCATTGGTGAGTAAATCAATCAAAACAATGTGACCCTGTGAAGTCCTCTCCTTATGCTGAGATTGAGCTGTTCCGATGACAGCCATTGGAAATAATGATCGAAACAAACTTTAAAGTCCTTCTAGAAATAGCTTTGGGTCAACCCACCACAAACAGAAAGCATTCTTAAATTCCCTGCACAGCAGACAAAAGAGACATTTCAGTATCTTCATCCGTATGCATAGCATGGTATGGTATCCATCTGATAGCTCTGTTTTTCTTATTTCAGTGATCCGTGTCTGCGTCTGATATAATAATCTGTTCTTTAATCCTTATGTAAATCACTGTCACCCGTTCTGAGTGTCAAACGAAATGCTCTGGAATACCTTGTCTGAGTCAACTGAAACACTTAAATCAGATAATCAGATAGGATACAAGCAAAATAAGGGCATTAATCACGGAGGACAAAAGGACACCTGGTCATTTACGCAGTGTCATGCAATCACAGGGAACAATGGAGAATCTGCTGGTTTATCTCCAAGGTCAACTCTCCTTGAACTGACATTGGTTAATTTGTTGTTTCTGTGAGGCTGTAGTAGGTGGTAAACTCAGGTTCTCAACAAATCTAACTATAGAGTGTTGCAACCTCTGAAAGTATGTGTTTTAAGGGGGTCCTGGCCAGGAAGGATTCTGTTGTCATTCTAGGAGATGCTTCTATAATTTCTACCCTTTGGCAGTATGACAGATTTATTGAAATGGTACTTCCTGCTTTTATGACATCCATTATCAAAGCTAATCCAATCGTGTTCCTGTCTGAAATTTTGAATATTTTACAGCCAGCCATTGAAAGACTGATCCTTATGTTATCGATAGCCAGCACAACTGCACAGCATCTTCAGCCTGCATAAATACATTTTAAGCTTGATTTATATTTTCTTCCTCTAAATGCAGCAGGCACAGTGTTAGTGAGATATTCAAGGGCATCTGATTGTCATTACAGCACCATCAGACTCTGAATCATAACACAACACCTAATGGCTTATTACAGAAGCGTATGCTAAATTAAACATTACTGCATCAATAAATGTTGCATGACATTAACCTGGCAGTGCTTCATAAATATTGTGCATTTTCCTCTAACCCTCCACCCCTGACTTCCTCTGTTACCTTCACTCCTACATGCACAATGGCATCCAATGATAACATACACTGTGTTCTCGTCCCATTTTTCCTAATGCATTAGAATTACATAAATGAACAATAAATAATTTTCAATTTTCCAAATTATCTTTCAAGTATTTTAATTAGCAAGCACTTTGCAACGTTGCGCACCTTCGGCAGATGGGTGCTCATGTCAGCCAATTTAAGCAACAAGCAATTAGACATTACACATTAGCATTCCTATTTTCATCACCCAAAACGTTTCATTCCTCCACTCAACCCAATATCACTTACTGGGGTTTTCACATTTATTCCACACAGGGTTTGACTTGCAGGTGGTGAAGGGCTTACTGAGGATGTGGAGCCAATTTCTGAGCTAAAGTGGCTCTCCTTGAAAGGTTAAAACATCAAAGGGATATTCCCCAAACAGATTTAATGGTTCTGCAGACCATAGTCTGAAATGACATTATTTCAATGACTACAAAATATTACATAATGACAGCTCAACTATATAACAATCACTA
Organism: Micropterus salmoides; assembly: GCF_014851395.1. Taxonomy (NCBI): domain Eukaryota; kingdom Metazoa; phylum Chordata; class Actinopteri; order Centrarchiformes; family Centrarchidae; genus Micropterus; species Micropterus salmoides. Next base: position 25,578 of record NW_024041275.1, read on the forward strand.
TTAATTAGAGCACAACATAAAATACCATTTACCACATAGACTTAACTACTGTATGTAAATTACCTGGGGGATTGCAGTCAACACTAATTGGACTTCTAGATGAAAAGTCATTATTTCATTATTGTTGTAATCAAATATGACAAGCGTCCTTTCTCAAGAATTGGTTACTAACTTATGTATGCTATCTCATTACTAGGAAGCAATGTAGGCAAATATATTCTTGCTTTAACTTCTCTTTTACATAATATTTTATGATTTATTCTTATGTATTAAAGCTACATTTAATCTTTCCCACTACTACTAACACAGTAGCACAGCCACTACTGCTCATATTGACTACACCACAACTCATAATATATTTCCAGTGCCAATGTTCAATGTGTTATGTAGCAAGGCAGGAAGTACGGACGTTGTGGTCAGGGTAGTGGAGGGGGGTATAAAGCATTGGACTTGCAGGCAACTTAAGTTCATGTCCAGTCTCAATTTATGTTCACTTTTACTAAAACTGTAAACACAATCTTCCTCTATAAAGTATAAAACATATTACAATATATTATTACAATTAAAAGTAAATGGATACATGTAATTTATTTTACCGGACCCTCTTGGGCCTCGGACCCCCACACCATAGTCTCTCCAAATCTTGTGAGAAACACTGAGTAAAAATCACATTTTGACTATTTAATTTATGCAACGGTAAACAAAAAAAATCAAATGTACTTGCTGAGTATTCAATATTTGGCAAATTTTTTCATTATATTCGATTTTGGCCAAGAATCCCTAGTTTTTTCAATAACCTTCTTACTATGAGCAGTGGCGTTCTACCATACATGGACAGTAGATTAATAACTGTTTTGGTCATTTCATGAGACATTTCTGTATTTTTCTTTGTTTTTCTCACTGGTTCAAAGTGGTTGGGGCTCACTTGGAAAAGGATGATGCCATTTTTCAGTCAAAATGTTGCAATATTTTAATCAAAATCAAATCACACAGTTGTGTGGTTGTTCACTTATGATGCATGCCATTATCAATCAAATCTGTTCAAACCACCCACACACAATCCTGATGGAGCAGATTAGCTGAATCTTTGAGCATTAAACTCTCAATAAATAATGCTTTAAGATGTTTTTCAAAACTCTGATTGTTGCTTATTTAGTTATGGATATGTGATGTTATTAAGAAAAAATTAAGTCTAGAGGCTATGAATCTAATCAGTATGATCCCATCGTCTAAGCATTTCAACTTGATTGCCTTAGTTTTATCTGTTATGTCCTCATCTACATCTAGTTGTTCAATATCCTCTGTTTTTCTCTACAATTCTTTGCAGATCTTCCATTCCTCACCTGTCTACCTGACTCTGCTCCTGCCTGAACACCTTACTCTCATTCCCTCATTAGCCTCAGTATACAGCCACCTTTCAGCCCCTTTGCCAGATGATCTTTGTTGCATGGTGCAAGGTGATCCAGGCTTTTCTCTCTCTCTGTTTCGCTGTCAATTTGTGATGCCTGCATCACACCACTCCATGCATCTGCTAGATATTTGCTCTTTAAGCCTGAACAAAAAACAAGGACTTTGTGTGGTGAGTCTGACTTTGGCTCTTTGTCTTACTTAGTTGTCTAGTGTATTTTGTATATTTGTATTTAAAAAAGATAATGGCAATAAGAAATCAAACCTGAGTTAAAACAAGAACTCACATGTCCAGCTTCACATGTCCTCCTTTCCCTCTGCAGAAAAAACTGCCAAGTGGGGTCATGACAGCTGCTCAGGCATTCATCCAGTACCCTGAAGCCCTGTCACCACTCTAACTGACTTTTGAGCCCAGGCCAGAAACATTCACCAGTCTGGAGACAAGCAACCCACCAGTGTTCATTATGTGGAGATACTGTGTGCTTGGGTGGCCATGACAGTCCTCCAGCCCCCATGGTCTGTCTGTGATCAGGTCATGACTGTGAATTAGGTGGCATTGCTATCCTGCAAGCTATAACTCCACTGCAGTCATCAGTGTCACCATACCGTCCGCTCAGATCTGTCAGACCCTTATTGACCAGTCGGCTCGGAAGCGACAGGCATTTCTTCACTTAATTGCTCTATCAAGCAAAGCATGTAAAGGCACACTGACACAGATAGTGTCACTTCTTAGAAATTGTGGGAGAATTCTAGAAGGCTGAATTATATTCTTACCGAGTTTTATTTGTTTTAGCAAATGATAAAATATAGCAATAGCACTCAAGAGGCGGTTCACAGCAATATGATGGGGATGCCGGCGATGCAAAAGGTATGAGGTACAGCGAAGAACATCCTCAAGTGTATAACTGTTTTCATATAAGAGCTATAAATAAACGTGGGCTGACTGGGCTTATATCAAAGTCTTAATATACTGATTTAAGAATTACTGTTCAATAAGAAAATTATACAGATTGCAACCTAGCTGCCCAGTTAGCATTACAACTCAAAAAGTATCACAAGTTATTCTTAACCACGTGGACCCTGGCACCTATTTCTAGGAAAAACGCCTAAAATAACATACCCAAAATAAATCAGTAATATCTCCTCAACCATTAGGCCTAGATGCATAATTCTGGTCTCCTTTGAAAGGTCAGAAGCTAAGGAATATAAATCATATATCATATATTAACATATTTATTTTACAATTACAGACTACATGGAGATGAAATACAGAAAAAATATGATATTTTCATCCTCGCCTGGTAAAAAAAGCTATATTTTAATGCAATAATCCATCAAAACCACCATAAGGTAGATTATAATGCACCTGAATATCTTCTAATACACCTGGAATACAACTGTAACTGTAAATTTGATGAAAAGACACTGATATACAACAGTTATTACACAATTTAAAAAAAATATACCAGTCAATATATATGAGCAAAAGCACTCCCATGCTTTACAGGCCCACAGCTTGAGAACAGAACATCGTACAGGGCTCTTTCTTTTTGTCTCTTCAAGACAAAGAGATTGAGGGGTTGCATGAGGTTGTAGCTCCTACGGTTTCGCCTCCGCCAAACAAGCTCTTCTTCTGTGAGAGAATTTGAGGTAAAAATGAAACTCATCACGCGCCGTCGACTTCACCAAGATGGCGGCCCGCCAGACGGTCTCTGTGGACACAAATGGCTACTGTTTTTGGATGGAAACCAGCTGGAACAGCGAAAATCGATTACGCCCCCGGTATCAGCAGGTCAGCATCACTAGCCAATGTCAGAGTTGCTGTTAACACCTTTTCGCAGACTTAATGCCACGCAGATTATTTTTTGATTTGACATAAAAACATTGTTTACTGTCGGGATTAGTTTTCTCTATATTATTTGCAACTGCAGCATGATTAAGTCATTATTGGTTTTGTTTAAGACAATAAAAACTGTTTTTGGTATTAGTTAAATGTTTAAAGTCTGTATGAAAATAAGTTGCAAAAAAGTTACATAATGAATGTAACTCTTACAAGACAGTAAATTCTTTCAAACCAAAACTGCATTATTTGCGGTCTGAATTATTATGTCGTTCAGTCAGAGACAGGGGTTATACAGCTATATTTGGTGGAAAATGTTGTGGAACCTCCTAAAAGAATCCAAGCAGCAACGAGGAGTCTACAATCATACATGAACATTAAATATTTTAAACTAACAGTAGTGCCAATACGGAATGTGAAGGTGACCTCACACTAGGGCTGGGCAATAAAACAACAATGATAATCATCGTAATATAATTTTCCTCAATAACAATATATATAAAATATTTATTTTGTTGAGGAAAAGGGACTGAAAAAAGATTTCACCGCATAACTAACCATCTGGTTTCTTCAATTTTCACTCAGGAGCAAAAATCAACCTTTAAACCTGAAAGAAATAATGATTTGACATAAATTGGGATAATTATAGATATCACGATAAAAACATTTCATATCATTCGATAACATTTTTGGCCATATCGCCCAGCCATCAATATGGTTGGTCAGGGCTGCTAGCAACAGCTGGTGAAAAGACATCATGCCCGTAAACATGGAGCCCACATTCCATAATACAACACTGTGTGATGTACTTTCACATTCTCTATTGCCAGATTAATGCAAGTGTACACCTAAGGACTGGATGTTGCTAGTTAGTTGGCAACCAAACAGGTGATTATGACCCACTGATGGTGAAGCATGAATGAATCAGCTAATGCAAGCACAACTTAATGCTGTCACAACTTCTTCCTCAGTCCCATTTTTGCCCATTCTTCCTCTCTTTCACACCATTTAATTGCATCTCGCTTCACCCATTCTCCTTCCATCCACCATATACCCTCAGACTTTTCTTCCTTCATTCCAGATCCTGCCACTCTCATACATTTTTTGTGTAAAACACTGATATTGTCAGCATCGAAATTCCTATATTGGCTGGGCTCTAATTAGAATGTGTCTTACTCACTGATATAACTGCTTCACTGAAACTACCTTCACTTTGATGATTATCTTATCTGAAACTCGGTCAGTCATTTCTGATCTTTGTCATTAGGTGATACTGTGACATTGTCTTTGTCATTAACAGATGTTCAATCTTATCAGTTAAATGTACCATACTGTATGGAAAAGCTCTTATCTCCCCAGATCTTAATCCAATTTGCTTGTGTTTGAAACACAATTGAAAAGAAGTTAAATATGCATAATATATGCTTAGTTACAGATAACAGATGGCTTGATCAGCATTGCATGTTACTTATCTGTCATGGGGCACCGTTTGTGATGGTGAATGATAATGTAATATTAAAAAATGTAACTTCTTACTTGATGTAATCCTTACAATGCTTGACTGTGAAAAACACTATCTTTAGATTTTACATAAAACTCTTCTTGTAATACTTTAGGGGGCAGCCAGGAGAGAATTTGTGGATAATTTGTTTGTGATTTATCCGATGAATGCATAATGTTTTGTTCTGTAATGTTTTTCCATTGTCCCATGTCATACATATCTCCGATAGTTATAGTTATTTATAGGACAAGCATAAGTGCTCCAATAAACCACAGTGTCAGTCAAGATTAATTCATTTCACTATAGGCAAGTAACCTGCACCGCTACCCAACCACAATTCTCCTGACAATACTTTAAACACATGCAAATATTAAAGTGAACCTACAGCTGTATTTTAGCGTGCGTATTTATTTATTTGAGAACCCAAATTCTTTCTTGCAGGAGCGCAAGTCCAGATCTAAAGAAAGGTTAGACCTCAATCCATGTTGATGGGGAACTATCCCTGCATCTTTCCAAGGCCTTGCTTAGTTTATTCAGAGTCGCTGAGAGCTCCCCTTTTGCCCAGTGTTTGTGCCCCCTTTCTCTCCCTTTTTGCAAAAAAAAGGGGGAGGAGGAATGCCTTTGCCTACAGTTGTCTTCAAATACTACGTCTCATTTTTATAGTTGATGGCGGGAAATAGTCTTATTAACATCCCATGTGGGAATGGTAATTATGTGTGTGATGTTAAAGCTGTGATAATGTGCATCAATTGCCAGCTCTCCCACCATTTTAAAACTCAGAAAAAGACAGTCAGGTTTTGCATAATTGCTTGAAAGTAGAGTTACTAGACTGTGATTTTCAAGTAGACACCGACTATATTACTTTGCCCTCTATTGGTTTTCAGGTCAATGCAGTAACATGGGAGACAGCAAAGCCAAGAAGCAACAGAAGACTTTTGAGACACAGTCTGTGACTGAGTTACTTCACTTAGGGAGGCATCCAGAGGCACCAGGCTGATTGGCGTTGTTTGTTTAGCGCTGGCTTTGACTGAGACCCTGGTGTGTTGTGCCAGCCAGCTGTGCAGACACAACTGCCGCCTCAGTAAAATACGCAATCATCAGCCATATCTCTGCCCCCCTGGGCCCTCATTTGATGGTAGCCTTTTAATGAGGAACAAGCCAAATGACTTACAACCACTGTGTCCTTGCCGCTAACCTTTATGCAGAATAGATGCACTCCTGACATCCAGCACGACTCGGGGACACAAAGACACAAGGCATTCTGGGATTTGTACTCCCTTATGAGGAGTGTTAAGACACCAGAGGGGTTTGGCTCACATGGACAGAAGGCACAGCAGGTGGAGAAAGCAAACCTTTTGACCAGTCAGCACCCCTGTCGCCTCCTTCATCCCTCTCATCCTTTCTCTCCCTTTCAGACCCCTTTTCCGTCTTTCACCTTTACATTTCTTCATCTCGCTCACATACAGCTGTGAAAATCTAATTTGGCATACATTAACATTCTGCAGACAAGCTTGAACACTTGACACATTGAGTGATAAGGACAGATTGCCACCTATTGGTAATAAACAGTCACTGGTAGCAAAACAGTAAATGTAAAGGTGACATCATTCCTAATAAACTTGAGATCACCTCAAGACATCTGTGTGAGTGTGTATGTGTACACATACTTAAGTAACAGCAAATTTGTTTTAGGTTTCTTGCTGTTGCTGTTTCACTTTCTAATTTAGCAACCTATCTCAGCTGAGACCACACAAAACACAAATTAGCATAACAAATCAGTTCTCTCCAAATTGAGCTTTTTGTTTGCAAGCAAAGCAGACAGACACCATTGCTCACTACTGAAATGTCATTATATTTCTATATTAAGATTCTCCTCTACAACAGCTCTCTTCTTACACTTTCAGAAAGTATAGAAATTAAACTTAACAGCTCTCCATTTAGCCGTCCCATTTCTCATGGGGCCCTTGAACTAATCTGAAGCCTGGGTGGATTTTTCTACCCTTGAGGAGTGTGTCATTGAATATATAATTTGAATAATATTACAGTGGATAAAGAAGTGCTATAATGAGCAAAGAGAGCCTTAATAGCGCACCACATTCAAATCACAACATTGCAGGATACCACAGTTGACACTGCGGCACCTGGACTCATTTAGCAGGCCTTTTAACTCAACTCTTCTCCAACTTGCCCGACATAACCTGCTAAGCCAGTTCCTTGCTTCCACATAGTGGTGTTTCGCTATTTTGCCATTTCAGCTGGTGAAGTCAAAACACAGTCACCTAGTTATTCCAGTTTTTATTGCACTTTTAATAATTAAAAAGTGTGTGTGTGTGTATATATATATATATATATATATATATATATATAATTTAAACCAACTGCAAAACATCCATTCATTATTCTACTTTGAAATAGGTGAAATATTGTACTTTTTTGCTTATTATAGCATATTGCATTGTGTTTTGTTTTATATGTTGTTCTAATCCCTTTTTAAGATTTTATGTAAAGCATGTTGAATTGCTTTAATGTTGAAAGATACTGTATGAATAGACTTGTCTTGCCTTTTTACTAGCAGTATGAATGAGCCCCACCTTGAAATGCTTCTTACACATTAATGTATCATTAATAGTAATCCAGTAACATAATATTTATTAACACTTTGACAGCAGTACACTGTAAACTTCTGCACAGTAAAAACTGTACTTTTACACTGTATTGAGCAGATCCATTTGGTAGCTTTTATGAAGTATTCTGTTCTTTGTGCAAAACATTTTCATCACATATGAAGAAAATGATGCAACATGATTGAAAGCTGAAGAACAGCGACCAAAGGGATCGTGTGGCGAAAATGATCTGCTGTTTCCAACATTGACCTTTAAACTCAGCTTTAAATCAAAATGGGACAAAAGCCCTTAATGTGCTGAGGAAAAAAATGTAAATTTCAATTTGCAATTATTCGTTCTGAACTGCTGCTTCCAAGGTCAAGGATGAGATTTTTATATCTCAGGTTTGACATTGTAGTTTTTGTGTTAGAGTGGTTGACTAATGATGGTAATAATGGTAGAATTGGTGGTTTGATTCCCAGTTCCTCCTGGGTACCAGTCGAAGTGTCTTGAGCAAGGCACTAAACCTGAAATGGCTCTAAATTGTGTTTGTTTATGGACAATTGTTAGTTGCTTGAGACAAACCCATTTGGCAAATGAATGTAGAATTTTCTGTTTTATATTGCTACCTTTATTTAAGTAAAGGATCTGAGTACTTTTCCACCAACACTTGATGGTTAATACAGGAAATATGCATCAGCTGCCCTCTCCTAAATATCCTAACATCTGACATGAAGTTAAATTGCTGTAAAATGATCCCTGGAGTGCCGTCACACTTTCAGAAATATAGTCCAGACAAATGAAAGAGAGACTGAAAGCAAGCCAGAGGAGGGAGAGAGAGAGAGAGAGAGAGAAAATGTCAAGGATATGTGCAGCACACACTCCAAACAATCAAGCCACAAGAGGCAATATGCAGGGCAGATTGAGGCACCAGTTTGAAAGAGCATTAACAGCTAGAGCCTCTCACATTCCCAGACTTCACACATCAGACTGTGGTAGATTTACAGCTGTCTGTGAATGTGCAAGAGACACAAAACAGTAGTTAGAAAACAAAAAGAGCAGTTAAGGCCCTCACTTGATGCTCTGGTGACCATATTGGAGGTCTGTTACCATTAAACATGAAACATACAAATATATTCTATTGTTACTTGAACTGAAAATTTGGTTATGTGTCACAGTTTTCTCATTCACTTTGGTGCAATTGTCAAATAACTATTAAAATTTGTCAAACTATATGAGTATTTTTTTGAACATTAGGTCAGATGTTCACATGACTATAGTTATTTTTGCTTTGGCACGAAATGCACTGAGTACGCCTTGTAGATCAAAATACTTTGCATTTGGTTGCTATTGAATCATACTTCTCTCAAATGCAATTATACACATGTTCATTGTGTAAATCCCTTCATGATAAATAGAGCGACCAACAATCACAATAACCTGTCACACATGTATTAGATCCATAATAATCATGTGGTATCGTTGTAAAAGTTGTCAGATGGATAGACTTGGGAACAATTCAATTTCCTCACAATTGTGAGCAACCAATCGCAACTGCTGTCAAATTTAGCTGACAGGTGAAACTCATAACTAATCAGTTCTCAAACACATTTATACTGCAAGGGTAAGACTCAATGTTACAGCTGTGGAATATGGAGCATGCAGGAGACAGACAGGGGCAAGAGTCTGCCTGTGCAAGAGGAAGGGGCATTAGAGTGCGAGATGGTATGATAAGGGGGAGATGAAGATGTATAGGGGGCAAAGAGGACAAGGAAGAGCCAGAGAAAGGCAAAGACAGAGAAATCTCAAATGATATACAGGCAGCAATAATAGACCATGTAATCAACCATGGCCTAAGTATGACAGAGGCAGGTCAGAGTGTGCAGCCTAATCTTGGCTGCTCCACGATGTTGTCAAATAAAGCTTTTGTTGAAAATACAGTGTGTGCCATGGCTGACATCAATACTATCAGCTGCCTAAATATACAATGTTAGCAACCGGACATTATTACATAGTGGGTTACTATCACACTTTCAAAGTATACTGTCATTTGTCTTTGCATTTTGGCTGTCTCTGTCTAAGCAATTATAAAGAAACCTTTTGTTTTGATTTCAATGATTTATTCAATGATAGATATATTTTCATTTCAACGATGGGTTAATTTATTTGATAGAGTAATCACCTTTTGCAGGTCACATAGTGGTGTGTTGAATGTGCTACGTGGTGTGAGGATTGTACTAAAAGTGTTGACAATTGGAAGTTTGTTTCAGTAAATGTGCCAAATCGATTGGAAAAAAAACTGTGACATTTGCAAAATGGTAAGTGCATTTCTCACAACAGATTATACAAGCAGCACTACACAGTGAACTACATGCAAAAGCCCATAACTTGTTCAAAATCCTCTGTCTATCTTTCAAAAATAAATATTTATGTCAGTGAACATGCAACTGCCATCAGAATGACAAGTCATTGTGTACGAATAAGATGAAATGTTGAAAATGTTCATATTGTCAATATAACAGTGTTCTCTGAAAGTATTTATCTAATTTGGATGACAATTATTGAAAAGGCTGAACTTTTTCTGTATGGTATATATCAATTTCAACACTACAAAGTTGTACATTGCAAGATATTAGACAGGATTCAAAGTCACGCTTATACTGTTTGTACTGTAATTTGTTCACAGACTATGTCATTGTGATACAGAAAGGAAAGAAACAAGACTGTTTACAGTCAACAGACAAGACTTTTTCTCACTGAAAAAAAATTAGAAATGTAAATATGGAAACCACCCGTAGGCTGACATTCCTGTCTGTCGGGTCACAGATTCTCATCCGCATCACATCGGATATCTCATCAATTCAGGACACATTTACAAAAAAGTTCTAATAGACAAAATATGCTTTGTAAAAACATTTGACTGATTTTACAGTAGTGACAGATGATTGTCATTACACAATCATCTGTACATATTACTGAACCAGGACCAGTGCTGGACAGCACTTACAGGTACTTACTGCTTCTCATTTCAAAATAATCACATGATACCTGCAACAGTATAGCAGCTCAGATTTGGTGGAATCTGTCTCCCAGCCTCCCTCATGCTCATCCCATGGTTGCAAACATGGTCAACCACACTACCTCTGAATTCATCAGTTATGTTCCTGACTCCTTTCCCTCTTCGTTTTCCTGGTCCTCCCCTCTCCCCCATCCTACTTTATCCAGCCCTCACCTCCTCATTCTCTTCCACATCCTCCTCTTGCTTCTTCACCTCCTAGTCCATGTCCTCCACTTCCTCCTGTAATTCCCACCCCTCTAAAGCCTTTTAAGCCAAACCAAATGTTTACTTGTGTCCTATTTACATATCCATTCTCAAGCTCTATTGGTATGTGAACTAAAAATCAAAAAGTGTTTTCACATGTGTCAATGTTCACAGTTTTGATAGAAGTGTGCTATTGAATTGCAAACTGACAGTAAAGCAGTGAGTTGTGTTTAAAGATTTGCAAAAAGTGTGTTATAAAATTACAAACTGAGTGTAAGCAGAGAATGTGCATTCAGTTTGTCACTTTTTTCTGTGGAATTGAATCTTTGGGGGATTTGATTCCCTTCACCACGAAAGGGTTAGGTTTAAAAGGGGCTATATGTATTTTTTTTAAAGAAATCACTTATCAATTAATCACTTTTTTATTGCCTATTTGTGAACGGGTTGTAATCTCACATAAAAATGAACCACAGCCTGCTTTCTCAGTCCCTTGAAACAGCTACTATGCTACAAGGTACAAGTACAAGGTTGTTAGTAGTTATTATACAGCACAAGGCTGCATAATGAAAAGAAATTTGTTGTTCCTTGATGCTACACACAACAAACAATCAAGTCTAGGCCTATATTAAAATATGGTAACATAAAAAATAAAATAAATAAAAATGTTATTTATATACATACATATATATTCATGAACATTCCACAGTGCATTTTTTTAATTTTCATCTGGGGTGAATGTACACAACAGCAACCAGAAGATAATATGAAAGTTTCATCTTAAAAATAAACAGTCTGACATTTGGGAAACAGAGTCTATCTTGACTGCGTTTGACCACCAACCATCATTGATGTAAAACTCAGTCCACCTCCTCTCATCTTGCCAGAGTCTTGCACTTACAGCTCAGAATATGAACCACCTGCCAAGTGTGATCCGGGATGTTGATGGGGCAGGTCTCTGCAACGATGTGGGCACAGCAGTCTCTGAATCCATTGTTTGGTCAGTATGAGTCCTATTTTGTCTAGACTGACTTCTCAGGAGCAGAATCAAGTCCAAGCTTAGCCAGCATGGCTCCTCTCCTGTCTCTTTCCTGTCCTCTGAGCAATCACTGCACCTGCCCTGGCACCTGGTCCAGTTGTTTGGGCTGGGTGGATTGTGGTCTGCTGCTCTTTAATCCAAAAAACCCTGTGTTCATCTTCAAATGACTGTATTTATGTGAGAGGTTACACATTATTTGGCAATAAGCTGAAAAAAACAGAAAAAAAAACA
>NW_024041276.1:0-30947 GCF_014851395.1 Micropterus salmoides
CAGAACATAATGTTTTCTTTTGTGTGTATTTGTGTGTTGGGTGTGTTAGCACACCACAACACTGCAATTACTCTCTGCACTGTGTTCTGTGTATAGCGCTTTACATCAACATTGACATGAGAGCGTCTTTGTGTGTGTTGGTATGCGGCTAAATGAGATCTCTGTGTGCTGGTTGAAGTTGTAGTTGAAGAGTGAATAGGTCATACTCTGCTGTCACCTGCACACTTTCTTGATGTTTGGAGTTTGTGAATGTCTGTGTGTGTTTGTGTGTGTATCAATGTTTTGTTGTGTAGGCATACTGCATCTCTGTAGCTTGCCTCATCAGTATTCACTCTTAACTTCAACTGCTCCCTCTCTCGCTCCCTCCCTCTTCTGCTGCTCTCCTCCTGTCAGGCCTTTCAACAGAAATTGAGCTCTTTGGGCTGTAGCAGAACTAACAATATCCCTGAATGTCATATGTATTTGGCACATTAAGTGATGACATTTTACATGACCTCATGTATGTAATGTGCAGATATAAAGATGCAGCAAGCCTGAACTACACACACGCATATGTGCTTGGGTTAGATGTGTTTGACTGTCCAAATATTTAGTTTTTCTGAGGCTGTCATTTGAATTTAAAGACAGACATTCATTGAAATACCAAAAGCAGCAGAAACTAGTTATCCAAAAGTAAATTCATATGAAGACTTTATGCTACTGTTGTCCTCTAAATGGGTGTCTGTGAGGAAAGCAGGTGCCATTTTTGTCTGGCCTCCACACGGACACTAAAGGCACCCATTTCCTTTGGCTGTTGGTATTTGCATACACTCCTCCTTTGGGTTCCTGTTTGCTAGCCTTAACTTCCTGCCAAGCGGACAGGGAATTCGTGCCCACTCAGTGGCAGGTGTCAGATGGCAAGGCCTCTTGCCCGAAAAAGACACTAAGGCCACTCTCTCTTTCTGCCCTCCCTCCTTCTGCTCCTCTCCTCTCTAGTCTTGTCCCGTGTCCTTCCCTTCTCTGTACTTCTCAAGCTTCAGCAAGCATTTCAGAGATCTAATAATGCGCTACACCAGTGTTTTTACATGATTATCAGTTAACCATCTACACTGAAACATTAAAACAAAATCTGTCTCTGGGTTATTGATGGGCTGGCATTTAGGACCCATTTGGTTGACACAACTGGGGCCCAAATGCCAGCTCATCTGTCCACCAGCTCCATATATTCCCCATGTGTTCCTGCCCTTGTCAGTCACTAATATGCACATGTGGATACAAGTAGAGCCCATATGAAAAATCATCCTCGGGCCCATGTAACAAAACTAAAATTAATATTTCTAGAAGCTATGTTTTAACTTTCATGTGTTTTTCTGTCCTGGAGGCCATGCCCACCTCTAGCTCTCCCGTCCCAAATTTCACTTGTTCTCATCTGGTCACCCTAATTCAGACACTCAGATAAAATGGTGGACAGCATATTTAATGCACTATATTAGAAAGAGGGGGCAATATTTGACACATATCGGACTTTTCATAATTACGAGTTACCGACTTGTAAACAGCATTCACATCAACTTCCAAGTCGTACTAATAAAAACTTTTCTGCAAGTTCAGATATATCTGACTTGGCACTGACTTATACGGAACAAAGATTGACGTCTCACATCAGCCAATGGCCTCCGTTTAATGTAATTATAATCCAGGCACAGCCCATCTTCACCGCTGAGTGAAGATGAACATAAACTTTCGTTGTTGGCGTTGTCAGTGGAACAGTGAAGTTAGTTGGCAAGCTAGGATTGGTTGGCGTCCATGGCTTCCATGTCTTTCCACCAAATAATAGCAAAACACAACAATATTGTGAAGTCGTAAGAGATAGGTAGCACTTGAGTGTGGCAGTGAGACCCTCTTTTTCTTCCCTTAATTACAAAGTATTGTAATCCAGATTCTGATGAGTACCTTGAGTATGCTGACATAAGAAAAGGAAAGTGCCTCTATCTTCTCTCTGCAACAGTTTACACCGAAAACAAATGTTAACCGTTTGAGGCTCATGGCGTAAAATCAATGAAAACTTTGTACTCTATGTAGCCGTATTCTCTTAGGATCAGAGACAAGAAAAGAAAAACCAAGCGAGGGAATAAAATCATGCAGATGCACTCTTGAGTTAGTGACCACTAACTAAGAAGTCAAACTCTGCGTCTGGGCATGCTGGCCATCTGCTGGTGTGCTGTCTACAAAGAAGAACAGTGGGAGTTCAGGTTCTTCAAGCATCTTTTAATGTATATAATTGATGAAGAGCTGCAGTAAGTAGGGCGAGAATGTGATGCTCAACTTACTTTTTTTGTAGAGCAACTCCCAGGTTTCCCAGCCATAGTGACACTTCGTCTGTGATGAGCTGTACCTGATGGCGGGAAACAACTCCCAGGTTGACCAATGTACCTACGTTTGTGCACCACCTATTTCCTGTCAACTGATGCTTGATCCCTTGAGAAAAATCTGAATTATTAATTAGAATTAGATTAGAATTATTAACAGCACTCAGATGCCTTAGTTAAATAAAAGTACCACAGTGTAGAAATACTCCATTACAAGAAGATGTCCTGTATTTAAACTTCTACTTATTTTCAGTTAAATTTACTTATTTAAAGTAAAAGTGAATTTAATTTGATATAGTATAAATTTTACATTAGTAATACTGATGAATTAATGTGTAAGCAGCATTTTACTGTTGTAGCACATCTAGGTGGATGTATTTTGAAATACTACGGTCAAGTCGTTTACTCCAGTGGTTCCCAACCTGAGGGATTGGGACCCATTCAAGGGTCACAAGATAAATCTGAGGGCTTGTGAGGTAATTAATGGGAGAAAAAAGAAGTAAGACAAAGTTCTGCAACAGAATTTTTTATTAATTTCTCAGACTTTTCTCTAATTGCTGTTTTTTTGAAATATTGGATCATTTATAGTTACATAAAATACAGGACAAGTTCCCTTAAAATTGTACTTAAGCACAGCACTTGAGTAAATTAAAAATATTTACATTTACATTCCACCACTGAGCACTTCCATGTAAAGCCTTGAATATACTCTGGAGTGGACGTGCACACAGACAGCTGTGGACACCACAGACACAGACTATTCTGTTTACTATTTTCTGGAGTCAGATTGGCAAACTGGTTCCACACATGAGCAGTAGATCAGTTGGTGCCCTGGTAGTGTAGTCAGCGAGAGGTCACAAAAAACGGGAGGCACATGGACATCCGTACAGAGCCTACACGTAGCCCCTCTTATGACGTTTTTTTTGTCACACGGACCCCAGCGGTCCTTCATATACTCGCAGACGAAAGTATAATCCTTGCTTTAGAGGATGTAGGTATAGGCAGTACAGACGCAGAGATTAAATAATTACGATTTGTCAAATCTACCAATGAGAATCAATAAATTGAAGCAACTGCACAAGGTTTCCCCTTCATAACTAAAATGATGCATCATGATCCGTGTAATGTAGTTGTTGACCCATCAACTACATGAGCAAGAGATAAGTACGTAAACCAGTCATGCATTTTATTAGAGTCTCCATTAATCTATTGTAACATATAATGTACTAAGTGAGAGGGCAGTGTGGACAGGCAGATGTCTAAATGTGCTAATTGGGCGATTTGTTTACTCCATGCCAGGTGCTTGTGTGCAGTCTAAAGCATGGCAGCACTCCCAGCGGCATGCAGTGACCCACTTGTATGGCTGTGCCTTTTTTCTCTTTAACTAAACACAGCACCACTATTTATAATCAAAATATTATGTTGAAACACTGAAAGCAGCTGGCTGGGGAAACTACAGTTTATTTGCCTGCAGTAGGTGGTGAAGAGCTCCCTTGTGGCTGTAAGCGAAGCTCAGAAACATCAGGTGGAAATGCAGTGATGTCACTAAGCGGTGTCTTTAGGTTTTCTGGCTGTTTCAGAAAACTGTGGCATCACCTGCAGTTGTGAGCAACTTCTGTCCAAAAGTATTCTCCTTCCAAATTTTCTAAGAGGCCATCCTCCCTCATCCCTCAAATGCACAATTGTTCCACGTGTACTGGGAATGGGTCAGAACCATTGGATGTGTTGACAGTTGAATGCTGCCAGCAAGCCTTGTTGCCAATTTTTCCACCTTCCAACTATCGTACAGTATCTCCTGTGGCCAAAAGAGCATTCTCTCATAGACTAGTCTGTAAAATGTGTATTTTTAAAGCATAGGGGTTTTAGCCTAGAAAACCTTTTTTTATGTGCAAGATGTCACCCCAGTGTAAAGTCTGTGTTCCAAGCGGGACAACGTGAGCAAATAGACACCAACTTGCAATCTAGTTCTTATAATATGTCCATGGGCAGAATAGACAAGTATTTTGTCAGAGTATGTGATTATTAAGTAAGAAATAAGACATATGTCTGCTTACAGATTGTTACCCATTTTACCAGCAGAAGAAAGAGAAGGGCTGGTAAATTGAATTCAAAAGTCGTACAGTAGAATAAAACAGAGTCAGTCAACAGCCCTGCTAACGGCTCTATGAGGCGATTGAGTGAATGCTAACAAAAGCATGCTAACATGCTCACAATGATAAAGCCAACATGCAGATGTTTAGCAGGTATAATGTTTACCATGTTCGCCAACTGTCCAACATGGTAAACAGCAACTGTCTTTAGTTTTGCTTTTTATGTGTATGACATAAATCAAAGTATTGGACAAATTAAACAAACCCGATGATGCCACTAAGTTAGATGAAAATGTTGAATGACCCCCAAAGTCATTAGAATTTATCATTTTGGAACCATGAATATGTACACAAAATTCCAATGCCAATCTGTAGATTTCAGGAGGTCATAAACGTCAGTAGACTTCATTCTCTGGGGTCCATGAATGTCTGTAGCCTACATCATTCAATATTGCAAGCCATTTATTAAGATATTTCAGTTTGGAACAAAGTGGTGGACCGACCAACATTGACATTTGTAGAGCTGCAAGCACGGCAAAAAAAAATAACATTATTGGAAGTACAAGCCCTCGGTTCCGTTGATAGTGATGGGGAATGTAAACTGTCTGACCAACAAGACGGACGTGCCCTTGTGAGGACGGACAGGATGTTCAGGGAGTGCAGTTTACTTTGCCTCTCTGAAACCTGGCTAATCCAGAACACCCGGACGCTAATGTGGATCTACCTGGATTCACAGTGAGAGCGGACCGGGACTCGCGCTGTTTATCAACAACAGATGGTGCAACCAGAGGCCTGTACTACGAGGCAGGATTTGAGCTTATCCAGGTAACTTCGGGGTTAATCCTTGGTTTTCAGAACCACGAAGGTGGTTCACTTCTTACCGGGGTAGATCTCCATTGTAACTTATGCTGAACGGCTAACCTGCTCCGGAGCAGCTTATGTTCCAGATAAGAGATCAACTCTGTGAAAACGCCGCCTACAAGCTCTCTTGGAAAGTGACATCACCATCTGTTGGAAATCCCACAGATTCTTTTAGCCTATAGTCTGCTTTATGTTTGCAGTGGTGATGTGGAGAAGCTCTTGTAGGTTATAGCAATATCATGCTACAGAGACTGATTAAAAGCCTTAGGCTATTGTTGCCTACAGGTTTTTACAGTACAGCAGGATAAGCCTACTTACTGCTTTGAAATGTGTTTAATATTTTTTATTTGCTTCCAGTTCTTTCACACACCCTGACGCAGCCGTTAAAATAAATAGGTTATATTTTTCTTATGTGAGGTTGAATATTATGAGCAGTTTGGTAGGGATATTGAAATACTACATTTTAATATGAACTTAGGCTATCTATTTAGGTTAGTATAGCTTTCTTAGGCCTACTATGTTCCCGCCCACCTCCACCCACAGCTCATAAAAATCAACGCAATAGTATAGACTACTGTTCATTTAGGCATACACACTGTCAGTGATTTTCTCTCTCCCTGCATGTGTCAGATGCAGGCGTGCTACCGTCGTATTTCTGTAGTGTTACAGTTTAATCCTCGTTCATAAATATGACGCTCTGCTGACAGTGGACTTGTTCATGTCCGCGATTGGTCATCTGCTGCTAACACCGCCTCTTTTATGTGAACGCGCTCCCGGCTGGATTTGGAAACCCTGGGTTGATTTACCGAATTGATAACCAGCTTCGTGGTACCGCCTATCCCTATCGCGATTGTTAGGGTTAGTGAAGCCAGATAACGAAAACATATCCTGGGTCTGTTGAACTCGCTTCGTGGTACGGGCCCCAGGGGCATGTTACGGTGAAGGAGATCATGTGCAACAGAGACATTGAGTTGCTGGCGGTAGGTCCCTATGGAACGCTAAAAGGCTCACAATACGCCACTTTCCTACCTCGTTTTGTTAAAAAAAAAAAAACAGCGTAAAAAGCGCCGTTTGAACGGCCAGGACGCCGCTTTTTACGCCGCCAAAAAGCAAAACGCTGTAAATTTTCGTCGGTCTGGAGGCGGCGAAAAAAACGTCGCCCTATGTGCTCATGTAACGCCGTTTTTACGAGGCTCAGTGTCCCCAATGACGCCCATCATAACATGTAGTGTTAAATGATAATGAGCTCCACCCTGTCTTTTCCAAAGTCAATCAGTTTGAACTGTTATCACCCAATCAGTAAATAACAAGAACAGACCACATTAATCCAACCCAGCACATGGATGAGCTTCCCTACCTTAGCTCATAAAGTGACTCAATACCTTCACAAATTACACAGACACTTTAGCTCACTGCTAATGACGCTGCCTTACAAGTCCAGTTTCTGCGGGTGGCAGGTTTGCGCCCTGTTCGCATCTTGTTTATTGGGGGAGGTTTTTCTGTTTTCTGTTACAATGGCAATCAGTAAACTGAAGTTGTAAGCACACAAACATTACTGTGTTTTCCTCTATTTTATTAACCTAATAGAACCAATCCAATATTAATGTACCGACTGTGCTTACTATAAGGTGCAAGAAAGCTGCAGGCTTGAGAAAGGAGGATGGTTGGTGTGTGCAACTGACTGTTCAGCAAATGCACAACAAATACAAGCTTTGAATTTGCAGGTCATGGCAGCACAGCAAAACGGGCATGGGTTTTCTCTAGTTTTTTTAATATGAGAGTCTCTAGTCTTTTTGCAGGTAATCCATTTAAAATAAGCCAACTTGTTCTGATTTCTTTGGCAACCGGCAGCGCTTGTAGAAGCAGTAGCTGGTAACGTTAGCTGCTTCAAACTTCGCTACACTTTCCCCCCAGCTTAATTGCCAATGCGTTACCTCTGACATAAATAAAGTCACTGGAAGATGAAGACGGGGTTTTTGGATTAAGGACCAGCAGACCACGATCCACCCGGCCCAAACAACTGGACTAGGCACAACGCGGGTGCAGTGATCGCTCAGAGGAGAGGACAGAGAGCCAGGAGAGGAACCATGCTGGCCCAGTTTGGACTTAATTCTGCTCCTAAAGATGCAGTCTGGACAAAATGTGACTCATGTTGACCAAACAAATGAATTCAGAGACTGTTGTCCACATTGTTACAGAGACCTGCCCCATCAACATCCCCGACCAAGCACTTGGCAGTTGGTCCATGAATCTGTCAGCGCAAGACTCTAGCAAGATGAGCAGAAGTGGACTCTGTGTTTTACATCGATGATGCTTGGTGCACTAACGCAGTCAAGATGGACTCTTCAATACGATACAATACATGTTCGAGGTGTATAGCATACGTAGGCCTATATGTTTATAGCTTATGTGTATAAATAACTGTAGAAATTGTTTCATTGTATATTATATTTAGTATAGGCCTAAAATTTATTATGTTGTGTGTTGAAGGAACTACAAAACCTCTCTGTTGTCTGTAAGCAAGCCACAGAAGACTCCCGTCCTCATAAGAAAACCACTCCAGACCTTTTGAGTTGCCTATAGTTAGAGAGATGGGATCTTACTTTGGTCCTAATTAAATCGCGCCAATGTAAGATTTGATCTGCAAAATTGTTGCACCCATTAAGCTATATACGAAACTACCTATTATTGCGTTTTATATCGTTTATCTAAAGGCCTATCATGACCACTTAATTTTCCACTAAGACAGATTTTCTTATCCTTTAGGCATATTTTATTTATTTTTATAGTAGGCCCACTTTAATCTTTTATTTCTCTATGTTCTTTTAAAGCACATTCTTGGTGTTCTTTCATCGGATTTTTTCGAAAGCACTTTGAATTTCCACTTTGTATGCATTGTGCTTTATAAATAAACTTGCCTTGACACTATTCCCTTTACAAATTTGCTAGACAATGTCATTGTTTGGAAATATTGAAGGTAGACAGATAAATTTTAGCTTATACAGTCATAGTGAGAAGTTTGCTCTATGAGGCAGGTTGCAGGTTCACGTCCCCATTGAACAGGTAATCATTTGTGGAAGGTCCTAACTCGCTCCTGGTAAAATGAGTGTACTAACCTCCAAAAATTAAAACCAAGGACTTTCATTTTGCAAAATGAAACGCTGTGTTGTAGCTACATTTTAAGTAAATAACGTCTGTGTTTCCCCCTACTTTTATTAACAAATTAGAACTAATCCAGCACAATCCAAACATAATGCAAGACCTCCACTAGGTGGCACTCACACACTACCAATAAATTAGACGTTTTAAGGATTTGGCTACAGTACACATACATTCTTGTATATTTTAATTTCTAGAGAAATTCGTTTGTATCAGGCTCGAAAGACTTAATGCGTATACATCCGAACCAACAATTTATTTATGTATCAAGTCACCAACATGCTTAGGCCTACTTCCTTCAGGAAATTCTTGGTTTGGATGTAGCAGCACAGACGATCAGACCACTGGAGGCAGGTGTGTTCCTACATGATGCACCTTGAAACCTTGTGTGGTACAACTTTCGAAGAGCATTTCTTTTTTTTTTTTTTCTTTTTTAAACCTGTCCTGCCCAGCAGCCTGGTATAGAGTATAATGACCTGGATACCATATTGTGCCAGACAGATTTTACTTTAACAAGAGAGTATTAAAATACTCCTTTGTCTGTTTTATTATTTATTTAATTATGTATTGATTTGTCACCGGGCCGGACAGGGGGCAGACACGGGGATGGGGGGGCACAAACAGACAGCACAGAGAAAGGACAACACCTGCAAGAGAAGGGGGAAAGGGGGATGGAGGGTGGGGACAACAGGGAAAAGCTGTGGGAAACACCAATTGCAGAAAGCAACGAAACCTGCAAGAGAACAGAGAGGGGGGCTTGGGGAGGAGAAAAACAACAACAAACAAACACAAACAAAAAAAACAATAAAAATAATAATAATAGTAAAAGAAAACCAGCCGAACAGCAGCAATAAACAGCTGACATATTAATGACATATTAAGACAACTAAGAGAACAATGAAAACAAGAAACAGTCACACACACTAAATAAGCAACACAACACAGCCACGAGAGCTGGAATAATAATTAATTTAAATAAGTAACTGAAAGAAAGGCATCAGGAATAATTCTACCAGGGACAACCTAAGTTTGTTTGTGTCTGTGTGTGTCTGTGTGCGTGTGGGTGAATGTGTCTGTATGTGTGTGTATGTACATGTGTGTGCGCATAAGCCTGTTAAAGAATGTAGTTGTTAGAGAGAGTGGGACGCCACGACTGTAACAGGCAGGCAAGAACCCCAGTAGCCAATAGGGGTGGAAGAAAGAAAAAGAATAAATCAAATCAAAAAAAAACAAAGACTCCCAGATGCACCGCGATGCAAACGCAGAAGACCCCGACCCAAATGCCAGTTGACAACGTAATGCCAACGGAACGCAAAAGAGGAAGAGCAGCGCCCGGACCGACCGCGTCGCAGACACAACATAGACCAGTGGCCTCCCCCATCCAGCACCCCACCGCCGCGCAGCAAACAACCACAATGCCCAAATGCCACGCAATCATCAACACCAATGCACAAGTGACGAGCCCAACGCGCACACTGCGCGAGCACGGCGACACCCATGCCCAGCAGCCCCCCGCGAATCCCGCGTGCGAGGTCGGGCAAATGAGAGAGAGCAAACGGAACAACACGACAGCGAAAGCCAGCGGAGAGAGACACCAGCAGCAAGCCCAGCCCGGCAGCAAACGCGCCGCACAGGTCACCGTGCACCCGCCAATAAAAGTCCACCGTCCCCCCAACTGCCGGAAAAAACTAAGGCCGCCGGCGCCAGCCGACATCCCCCATGCCCAGCGCGCCCCCCGGCCGCCATGCAACACCAGCCAAACCAGCAACGAGGCAAAATCAACTAGCTCAGCTGCATGCCACCAACAACCCACCCATCCATCAAGGGCCGAGAACTCCAGGCACAAACCCAGAACAAACCGGAGCACAGCCCTGCCCCGCACCCACACTGCACATCCCGAAAACTAACTATATACCTCAGTATCCAGAGGGGTCCAACAACTGGCCGACAGAGAAATGGGCAAGCACGGATCCGAGGCCAACGAAGCAAAACAGGAACGCAAACAGGTCCCTCCAAGCCAACGAGGAGATGCCTCCCCCGGACTCCAACGCACAAACTAAACGCCCAGCAGCCATCCAGAGACCCTGCCCAGGGAAAAAGTATAATACATCAAGATGCATCGATAATCGTCCCACAATCCCACCGCAGACCCCCACCCCCAGAAGCCAGGACACCCTGCGACCCCCCAAAGCGCAAAGGACCCCAGACCGCATGTCCAGGGAGAAGCTGTACCCCGCCCCAAGGAAGAACAGCAGAAAGCCGTGCCGGGAAGCTCGCTACCGCCAGGGAGCGATAACGCGGGAGAACCAGGCCAACGGTCCCCCAGCCCAGCCAGAGGCATCCCTCCCTACAGTGCAGCCAGTGACAGCAGCCCCCGGCCGATTTCATCCCCGGACAGGGGCCCAGCCCCCCCCAGTCAAGCACCCCCAAGGAGGAGCACCAAAACCTACCCCGACAGCACCGGTCATGCGCCCCAGAGACTCCCGAATGCCCCACCGTGAGAGAGCTGGCAGGGGGAAGCAGCGGGAGCCTCACCTCTGCCGAAGAGGGCCTAGGCGAGGAGAGGAGACAACGGGCCCCCAGGCCCAGGGACACACCACCCGCCCAGAAATGAGCAAAGGCCACAAGCCCGAGTCCGCAGAACCCTAGGCCAAGGGCGGGCCCCCACGCCCGGGGAGCCCCGCCCCCCCCAGCCCACCCCAGATCAGGCAAGGCCGCCACCAACCCCACAGCACCCCCAACGCCCGGGGCTCCAGGGGTAGGACACGAGGCCAATGAGAATCTCTCCCACTCCTTCAACCCCTCTGCCTGCCTCTGTAAATGTATTGTTTTGTGTTGGATGCATGTCATGGATTGTGAAGTGTTGTATGGTGGAGTGAAGATAAGGTGTGTGGTAACTAAGGTGCAACTAAAATTGGAGGGTAGTTGTGACACAGGCACCCCACAACTGTCAGGTAGTGGAGCCTCCCATCGTGCCCCTCCCACCCCCCAAGCCCTCTGTGTCTAATGTGTAATTAAAATTGAGGGACAGGCAGTGAGGGAGGAAGAAGTGCGAGGCCGCAATAAAGCAGCCCCACCCCCCAAACGCCCTGCAGGCTGCCCGTCCCCCAGGATCCTAAGGGTGTATGTTGTGAGACATGACCAAAGGAGGAAAGGTGAAGGAGGTCATAGGGAGGCTAGAAGACCAGATTCCTGACTGGCCCCATCATTTATTCAGTCCCGTCCCCCACCCCCCTAAGCAGGAGGACGCCAGGTCCCTCCAGCCCAGGGCTTATAGCAAGAGCCCCTCTAGCACCGGTAGCACCCCAGAGTCAGTGACAACCCCGCCCATCCCCAGGACGGGCCCAGAGCATTTCTCGAAGAGCATTTCTGATTATCTTTTCAGTAATCTTCATCACATTGGGATTTCCTGTCCCATGGAAAGACGCAGCCCTACCACAGCTGGGTCTCCATCCACTAGGGCTGGGCGATGTGGCCTAAAAATAAAATCTCTGATTTTATTTTTTTAATTCAATTTACGATTTTTTCCGATTTCCCCCCCTACTTAAGGAAAGCAATAAGGTTTGTTGGTCAGTGCGGCTTTGTTCATCGCGGAGAGACTGGCATTTTTCATATTCGGCTGGATGTCTCTGTTTCAGGTGTTGGAATAGGTTTGTGGTGCTGCTGCCTTTCACTGCGATAGGCTTTAGGCAAATGTTGCAGCGTGGTGTCTGTTGTTCCACATCTGTCGCAGCAAACCCATACCAGTTCCAAACAACAGATGACTTTATTCCTTTCTTGGGAACAAACTTCCCGCTCTCACCGGTAGCCATTTTGTCGCTTGCTGTTGCTGTTTAGTGTATGATGTTGTCGCTATGGGAAACGAACACTACGGAAACCCCGGGGAGCCAAAAATGTGCTATTACACAAAAACTCGATTTACTTATTTTTTAAATCGCCCGCAACAAAAAATTCGAATTAATTCATTCAATCGATTTTTCGCCCAGGCCTACCATCCAGTTTCATAATTTTAAGCACATATTTGAAAATTTGGCTAAAAGAAATGTGAGTCTGTGCTCATTCCCATCTGCTGTGTTACAAAAATAAAGAAGGGCACTCTCCTAATCAAAGATGGAGTTGTGAACTGCTGCAGGTTCAAAACTTGCCACCTAAGATGTCAAGTACTCTACAGGTGCATCTCATAAAATTATAATATAGTGGAAATTTCATTTATTTTTTACATTTTTTTCAAAAGGTGAAACTTATATATTACTTATATACTTATATATTCTAGATTCATTACACATGAAATTAAATATTTGAGGCTTGAAATGATACACTTGATGAAAAAGGTCAACAGAGTGTGTTTATTCTTTGAAATTCAACTCAAGGAGGTTTATTTTTACCAGTTTTTAGAGAATGTTTAAAGATATGTTGGCTACTGAAATCACCTTTCTAAAGATGGAGGACTTTTTAAGAACAAGCCCAGACACTGAAAACAAAAAATGTGTTCATATCATTGTAAGTAGGCATTGGATTGTTTACATCAATAAAATTTCTTGAATGTATGCATTTGAATCTTTTTTTTTATTTTTTTAAACTAGCATGATGAACAAATGGAATTGGAGAGGGTGGGTGGGTGTGTGTCAAGTAGAGGTTTGATTAGATTAATGAAAGGAGGAACAACTCAGATGTAGTTTAATTACTTTAATATTCTTTAGGATCAAATCAGAAAGGTATCCCCATATGCATTAAACTGCCTCATAAAATCACCTAATCTTGGTTTCAGTTACACCAAAGCACAATAGCTAAATCTAAATCGATAGAATCTAGACTGTTTTATGAGTGGGAAATGGATGAGACCTAGCTGTGGTAGGGCTGTACTGTTCCACCGGACGGGAAGTCCATCCACAATGTCATGAAAATGGCTGAAAAGATAATCAGATATATGCATCATGTAGGAACACACTTGCTTTTCTGCCTTTTACATTTCAGAAAGGCCGATCAGAATAAGTTCAGTCAGAAAAAAGCCATCAATGGAGCTCCGATACTACAATTCACTATGGCAACGGGTAAATAAAGGCAGAGCCTCTATTTTAATCGGGTGGAGCTAGAAAAATTAATGCGTGCCAACGCGGACCATGATTGGCTATAAAACACATGATTGATACGTTAACAATTACAGATTAGACACATTTTAGGCTCTTCATGGACCTGTGATTGTAAAGCCACAGTCCGACTCAGTAGGCCTATACCTATTAATGATTTTTTGCAATTTAAAATATGTCTAAGTTCAAACTGAGTGTGAAGTTTTAGACGTCTATGTTCCATTAATAAAATCTTGCTTATTTCGTATTTTGTCAGACAGTTGAAGTCAAGATCCTCTTAGGGTAAAAAAAACCCTAATAGCCTATTTAACCGTGATTTCGATGTTTCTAAAGACGTAACTGTGTTCCAATATGTGCTTTGATATCGACAGTATGAATGAGGAAATGTCACTTTTGTCACACTGCTTCCAGCTCCGCAGGAGAGGAGTCGGAGAGAAACTCAGCGTTAGTTGAAGTAAACCTCCTCCCGAGCAGGTTAGGTTCACAGCGTAAATTGCCGGGGTTACAGACCTAGAGTTAATCTGATCTCGCTCTCTGAAACCGAAAACCCAGAGTTTTCCTCATCTCGGGCTCAATTTACTCAGAGTTTTCACTAAACCCGCTTTCTGAAACAGGGCCCTGTAGATTCAAAGCTTGTATTTGTTGTGCATTTGCTGAACAGTCAGTTGCACACACCAACCATCCTCCTTCCTCAAGCCTGCAGCTTTCTTGCACCTTATAGTAAGCACAGTCGGTACATTAATATTGGATTGGTTCTATTAGGTTAATAAAATAGAGGAAAACACAGTAATGTTTGTGTGCTTACAACTTCAGTTTACCGATTGCCATTGTAACAGAAAACAGAAAAACCTCCCCCAATAAACAAGATGCGAACAGGGCGCAAACCTGCAACCCACAGAAACTGGACTTGTAAGGCAGCGTCATTAGCAGTGAGTGGGATGTCTGTATAATTTGTGAAGGTATTGAGTCACTTTATGAGCTAAGGTAGGGAAGCTCATCCTTGTGCTGGGTTGGATTGGATGTGGTCTGTTCTTGTTATTTACTGATTGGGTGATAACAGTTCAAACTGATTGACTTTGGAAAAGACAGGGTGGAGCTCATTATCATTTAACACTACATGTTATGATGGGTGTCATTGGGGACACTGAGCCCCGTAAAAACGGCGTTACATGAGCACATAGAGCGACGTTTTTTTCGCCGCCTCCAGACCGACGAAAAATGCGTCGTTGTTTACACAATTCCAGGCGCTTTTTACGGCGTTGTGCTTTATGGCGGCGTAAAAAGCGGCGTCCTGGCCGTTCAAACGGTGCTTTTTACGCTGTTTTTAACAAAACGAGGTAGGAAAGTGGCGTATTGTGAGCCTTTTAGCGTTCCGTAACTCCACCATCGCGAGACTGCAAACCATCCAGATGCATTCATCACCATCTCCGGATTTCAACCACGTGACACTGGACTCCACACTGTCAGACTTTCACCAGTTTGTTAGCTGCTCCACCGGAAAGAACATTACTGGAGCGTCCTGCAGGAAGCACATGGTGAGGACATTGAGGGGGTCACCCACTGCAGTACTGACTACCTGAACTTCTGCATGGACGTTGTAGTCCCCACCAGAACGGTACGCTGCTTCCCCAACAACAAGCCCTGGATCACCAGTAATGTCAAGGACATCTTGAACAGGTAGGAGAGGGCATTCAAGGATGGTGACAGAGATGAGCTGAAGCGCGTACAGGGGGAACTCAAGGTCTACCTAGAGAGGCGAAGGAGGACTACAGAAGGAAGGTAGAACAGAAGCTGCAGCACAACAACATGAGGGAGGTCTGGGATGGCACGAAAACCATCACAGGCAGCAAGAAGAAGCCACTCCAGCATGTCTTCAACCTGAGCCTGCAGCTGTGGAGGGTCCCAGTGCTCTGGAAGACTCAATGTCTCATCCTGGTTCCCAAGAAAAAACACCCCAGGGAGCCTGGTGACTTCAGACCAGTAGCACTGACATCACACATCATGAAGACCTTTGAACGGCTGCTGCTACATGTCCTCAGACCCCAGGTTCACCATACACAAGATCCACTGCGGTTGGGATACCAGGAGAAGGTGGCCGTGGAGGATGCCATCCTCATTATGCTCCACAGGACCTACTCACATCTGGACAAGGTGAGCGCCGCTGCTCCAGCGCCTTCGATACCATCCGGCCGCTCCTGCTGAGAGAAAAGCTGACAGAGATGAGGGTGGACCCACGCTTGGTGACATGGATTACGGACTACCTCACAGACAGTACGTCAGACTGAAGGGTCACATGTCAGACACTGTGGTCAGCAGCACCGGAGCACCACAGGGGACCGTGCTCTCTCCCATCCTCTTCACCTTGTACACATCTGACTTCCAGTATAACACCGGGCTCTGCCACATGCAGAAATACTCAGACGATACTGTGATAGTTGGCTGTATCAAGGATGGACAGGAGGAGGAGTACAGGAGCCTGGTAGAGGAATTTGTGAGGTGGCGCAGGACCAACCATCTGCAGCTGAACACCTCTAAGACCAAGGAGATGGTGGTGGACTTCAGAAGGAAGAAACCACATCTCCAGCCTGTGTCCATCGAGGGGGTCGATGCGGAGGTGGTCAGGATTTACAAATATCTGGGGCTGCAGCTGGATGACAAGCTGGACTGGACAGAAAATATGGACATTCTCCACAGGAAAGGGCAGAGCCATCTGTACTTCCTGAGAAGGCTGGGGTCCTTCCACAACTGCAAAAAACTGCTGCAGATGTTTTACCAGTTTGTGGTGGCCAGTGTCCTCTTTTATGCTGTAGTTTGCTGGGGAGGAAGCAGCAAGAGAGATGCCGGTTGACTGGACAGACTAGTAAGGAGAGCTGGCTCAGTGGTGGGCTCAGAGCTGGACTCTCTGGTGACAGTGGCAGAAAGAAGAACCCTGGACAAACTGCTGTCCATACTGGACAACGCCCACCACCCTCTGCACAACACCTTCATCGGGCAGAGGAGTGTGTTCAGTGGCAGACTGCTGTCCCAGCCCAGCTCCAACAACAGACTTAAAAACTCTTTCGTCCCCCTGGCCATCAGACTGTACAACAGCTCCTAGCCATGGCAGGGAGGACAGTAGACAAAATCTGTACTCTTTACATCCATCTGCACTCCATTTGCACTGTTTACTGTTATTTTACTGTGGCTACTGTGTTAAAAGTTATTTTAATTTTAATTTAATTTTAATATAGGTTTAATGTATGTTTCGTATGCTACTGGATACTTGAATTTCCCTCGGGATAAATAAAGTATCTATCTATCTATCTATCTCTCTATCTATCTGTACAGAATCCAGAAATCCCAAACTGAAGACATCACCAGACAGTTTAATGACTGATGTTTTTACATTTTATGACACAATTTTCTTTCTCCACAGCCCCACCTTCATTTACAGCAACGCCGCCACAGTATGTGGAGGCGAAGGAAGGGGGAAGCACTCTGCTTAGCTGCTCTGCCCAGGGAAATCCAAAACCAATGATCAGCTGGCTGAGGGAGGGGGAGGAGCTCGCAACCAACGCCAAGTATTCAGTAAGAATGATAATGAATAATGAGCATAATTCAGATTTATGATTGTGTACAAATATAGAAGCAGGGTTTGTGCACAGATGGTGTCATCCACTGAGCCCATCTGTACTGGAAGTATGTTATGGGCTGTATCTCAGTCAGGCTAATATCAGTTTGTTTTGTTGTTGTGCTGCAAAGAAAAAAAAATCACACTTTTTATGAGAAGATCTCTGTCAAGGGCTTCAGTCTAATAGTTGTGGTGCTGGGCTTTAGTTGATGATATGACAAAGGCCAAAAAACAAAAAAATGTGCTGTAGTGAGTTAACAGGTAAGAATACACTCTCAATTTGAGTATGTATTTGAGTATCTGTAAAAGTTGCAGACCTTTGACTGATTAATGATTGTAGCGGCAAGACTGTCAGTCAGGCTCTTCTCGCTTCTCGGTAAAAATGAACTCCACCTCGAATCACTATAACAAAGTTAAGAACAGCTACTGGCATCACACCTCACATTTTTGTGGCCCCTTTGTTGTCTGGTGATGCGTGATATTTATTCCTGTGGATAAATTCCCAAAAGAATGATTTCATGACAAGATATTTCTGGCATAGCCTTGGTGTGGTTTGATAGCAGCAAAATGTCTGAGCTACTTAAAACGTCAACAGTAAACATCAGGTTTGTGTTGTTGCTTGCACAGAATCAAAGACTGATAACTGGAGGGAGTACTTAAATTCAACAAGTTCTCATAGGTACTCGGGCGATTGTCAGGAGCCATTCTTGCAACATTAGGAATTAGAAGTAGGCAAGGGAGGTCAAGGTAAATTAAATCACAGCAGCTCATTACAAAATGAACTGCTGGAATGCTTTGAACATGTTGAACAGGTTGTTGATTATGCATAACAAGTACAGGAGCATTGAAGGGCATTTTATATACTGCTTGAAATTGTTTTTGGAAAGTATTGAAAGGTGGATGCCTCCTTCCTTTTTATGCATGCCTTCACATTCTCATATGTCAGTGAGACTGCAGTCTGCTGCAGGCGCTATCAACTCTTTACAGCTGTCTGTGTGATACAGGAAGTGACAGGCGCAGACATGAGTGTCTGTTAAGGGGCCTATTCCTCTTTCTCTTTCATTTTACCCTTTTTCCTCCACCGTCTTTCCCTCCAGTCAGTTCTTTTTAACACCATTCCCTCAGTAAACGATCATTCTGATGCATTATTAATCTCCTTCTTCTGCATCAATATTACATTAGTCCTAATATGAATGTTACACAAAAAATGAAAATTGTTAGTGAGAGCAAAACGGCACACATATCTAACTTCACCGTTAAATAAAAGGCAGTGCATTTATCAGCGTTCTTCATCCATTTGGCTGTTTCAAGTATATGCTCAAGTGAAAACATCAAACTTGGGTAAGCTCCTTCTTGTGGTGAAAAGAGAGGAAGCGAGCATGAGGGTATATTTGCTCACCCACATGCTCAGATCCATGGAGACGTCATGGAGAAAGGCAGGAATTTGACAGACAGGGTTAGAGAGTTCCTCCTCCAACCTTGTTCTCCTCTCTTTACTTTACTTTATTACTTTACTTATTTGCACAGGGGAAAAAAAGAACCACCAACAAAGATACTAAACAAAACAGTTGTGCAGGAGAGGACAGAAACCTAGGGTGGGATTGTAAGGGTCTTCTCCAAAGTTCACTCAAATCACAAGCAAAAAAAAGCTAGCAGGATAACAACAGCAGATTCCTGCTGTTTCAGAGCCTAATATCAGTCTCTCTGGATGTGTCAGTGAAGTGCATGTGACAGAAATTGAGATTCTGCCTTCATCTCATGCCTCACCTTATCTACTGCCTCTTCTTTCTTCTCCCCCTTTTCCCCTCATCTGCAGCTGACTTCCTCCCCCATATCCTCCTTTTTCTTTAATCTTCTCTCCCTCACCTTGGATTGAGTCCAGCACAGAAAGTATTGGAATGGACTGATGACCATTACATATCATCAGATCCTGTTAACTTTACTGTTGTAAGCAGTCTGCTACAATCACTACAGCATGTGCTGTCTGTTCTGTAGGAGTGTAATGATTTGATCCAGGGATATATTCAGTGCTACATAACATCCCAGGATTAAAAAAGGTGTTCAGACAGAATGTGAGGTGAATTCTAAAGGAGGCGTGATTGCACACAAAGTTAATGGTAATTTGCAAAATGATAGACACAAATTCGCCCAGGCTGTATGGGTAAGTTGAAACTAAAAAAAATGTATTTTACAAAAAGCAATGCAGTTGTGGGACAGGAAGTTGTCTTTAGCCTACCTGCTGTGGAAACTTGTTTGTAAGGCGGAAGATCATTATTGTACTTTCTGGAACCCCTGGCCTCCAGGATAACAGACAGAAACAAAAATAAAGGGATACTTGGCCCAATGTCATGTAAACTGTTGGAAAAAGTGCAGGTTGCTTATTTATTCATGTTTGCTAATGAGCGTTGACACAGGAACGTGATTTGTTCATTCCCATGAGGCGAAAATCCACTTTGCCTTCTGTCTGAACACAGCTATTCCATTTTGCCTTTACAGCTCTACATTTATGAATTGTATAAAAGAGTCAACAGCAATCAAATACATGATATTTCAGCGAGAGGCTTTTATTTTTAAACCATAACATGAGCCGCAAGTGACAGCTCAGTAAAAGTTACTGGTTTGTGAAGGAGGCTGAACAGAAAATCTGCCAAATCAGCCAGACTGTAGTTAGCACAAGCATTTAATTGAGACAATTTTAATCAGTTTTAATCGCTTCCAACTTTTTAAATCGATACAAATGGCTTCCCAAGCCTGAATCAGTGCCTCACAACACATCAGTGTTTAGTTTACACTTCTAGGTCTCAACACACCACACGTCATATGTTACAGCAGTGATGCACCAAGTGTTATCTTGTGATAGACAATCTGAGCTATGATGATTCCGTTTGCCAACAAAAGACTGACAGAAGTTAAATGTTGCTTGGGCTGATATACTAGTAGCATCTCTTGGCTATAAAACATTTGAAAGACGAAAGATGAATAGGAATAATTCTGCAGGCATAGCAGATTCCCCCCTCAGCTGCATGAATGGACAGACTACAGCTGTGTGTGACTTGAATGGACACAGCCTCTCGCAACCTGTTGCATAATTTATAAGGGTGTTTCTATTAGGTTTGGTTAATGTGTTTCTTCACCACTTATTGGTTCTCATCAGTGGCTGCACACAGGAACACGCAGCAATACTGAGTTAGACGTTTCCAAGGTTACAAGATGCAGGAATCAGAACTGGAGTTAATTAAAGCATGACCCATTCAAGATTTTTAAGTGTTTGATGTATGTTCTTTAGAGATGACTCTGATCAAAACTTACGTAGTATACTAAGTATATACTAACTATATAGTTTATATAAACTATTTTAATAAGTGTCTACTTGTTTAAAAGCCATTTTTCAAGCAAAAATTCCTTTTACAGTTCTATCTCCTCATATTGCCGCTTTTCCTTGTTTTAAATGACAGCGGCTGTCGCCTGGACAAAACTATTGAAAGATGCCATTGTGGGCTCGGGGACATTTCCCACTATTTTCTATCATTTGACAGACCAAGCAATTAAGTGATTATTCAAGAAAACAAAATGATGACGCTGTCACATTATTTTAATGTTTTGCGTCATCCATTTCTGCTGCGTGTAACCACAGGTACATGATGGCAGTCTAACAATCCTTGGCATCACTAGAGATGACAGAGGAGCGTACACATGCCGAGCCTACAGTGACCAGGGAGAAGTGCTCCACACCACCCGTCTGCTGGTTCAAGGTACTGTATCCTTACATTAAGCACGCTGTAGTGTAGCAAGACTGCTAGATGTAAGAGTTTATTCGTAAGTGTTGTTGACAAATATATTTGCACTAGATTATGAAATGAAAAAACATGTTTCCAACCCTTTTTACCTGCGGCCAAATATTGCATTTGCATTGCTTCTCTCTGGTATGCTGATGTGTGTAACATACCTTCTGAGTCGGTGTCAGTCAGTCAATAGCTCAGTCTGGGGCTTCTGTGTATTCATGCTCTTGTGCACAGCCATGTGTGCAACAGGATCTGTCTGTGAGGACGTCACTGTCAGTCTCCAGTCCATTAACCAGGCTCTCTACTAGACACAGATCAGATAGATGGTTGCGATGCCAGCTACTACTTCTCTCAGTCTCCTGATACAGCAGCGCGGGAGGCGAGTTAGTAGTGTGTATTTAACAAGTAGAGTTAACTTAAGGTCTGTTTTAATGCTTGACTTGTGTAGTAATTACTACACTACACTTACTCTCGTCTTTGTTCGCAGTATAGTAAATGTACAGTATGTGTACACTCACTGCAAACACACATTAAAAAATCATTGTGTTGTAACCAAGTGAACAGTGTAACCGCTGGTGCATGTGATGCAACTGCATTAAGTCTGCAGGCCTCCAATGGACCTGCCAATACTACCGTACCTGTTCTTTCAACCACAACACACTGCAGCAGCGGTGGTTCAAGTGTGGACTTCTTGCTTTCCATGTGAGAGGCAAAACAGGACAATACTACCTGTACATTCAGCTTCTGCATAGAAAAACACCTGATACTATAAAGCACACAATACAAGAGCCCTGAAATTAAAACTATGAACATTTACTGTGATACATTTGTTAACTGCAGTTGCCATATAGTCATACGTTGTAGCTATCACTTAATATTTCTTTGTGTATTGGACTAGCGTAGGCCAATCCCAACTGAGACACAGAGGGATAACATTTCAGTTATAAGACTTTTGAATAATTCAACCCATAAAAGTAGTTTTTATTGTAGAGTTGTCCACCCCTATTCACAGAGCTCTCACCTGCCAAATATCTCAGCCACGGCAATAGTCTTGTTAACCTCTGACATATAAATACCAGAATGACTCTACATGCACACAAACGTGTCACGTTGCACCTCATAAAACCGTATTTTAATGTATGAAACACTTTTAGCAAATCTACAGTTAGTTTGCGGTAAGAAAACCACAAAAATGAAGTGTACTGGAGTTGAGTTTGGTTGCATATTGGCATGAAAGGCGCTGTGAAATAAAATGCGGGGTATGATTAGGACTCATACCCAGAGCAATAACAAGCAGATATCTGAGGAGTCATGATTCTCACTCCCGTGATCTGTTTTTAATTGTTATGCGAGACGCCTGCACAGTGCCGTGAGTAGTCCCACCTGATGCATAAAGCTGCGCATGCTGAGAGGAAAATAACCAGAAGGCTTGTATCTGGGCCCACTCATAAAAGACAGCTTACCTTTCATGGCTTCTACTGTTTTATTGAGAGTTAAGAACAAACCTAGAGTACCTCAGGAGATGAAAAGGTTACAATGTGAAGCATGCATAAGTGTCAACACTGACTACTATTAAGGTTACAATAGCTGCCTGCTCACTGTATTTTACACCAGACTGTGTTGATATATTGTAAATAATAGACAGTGTGTGCTGTTTCTCACCCTGAGAGTAGGCCTGCATATGATTTCTTTATGATTTAATGCTACTTTTCATCCCTTTAATGGTCTTCTCTACTATTTGACAGATATCTGTTAGTTGTGATATCTGGTTGTAAATAATGAGTTGTACTTAACTTGAGGCAGCCATCTCTGGTACTTGGTTAAAGAATGTCAGGGCTAAAAATATCCCGGGGTGCACTGTGATTTTCAAAAGAAAAGCTCAATACATTAGAGTAGTAATCATCGATAGAATCAAATCTAATGTCATTTCATTGTAAATTTGTTTAATTTTTCTGACATTTTTAATGTGTTAAATAAAAGTATAATTAGTGATTAGGTAAATCCAAGATGATACTTGAAGCTCCTCCTTCAACTCCACTGAGCTTTTTAGTGCCTTTCAGTTCATTGTTTTGATTTTACGACCCACAACCTTACTGTTTTGGTTCATCACTTGTGAAAGGTGCTACATAAATAAAGTTTACTTACTTACGTACTCACCACCCTCAGACGCATGCAGGCAGTGCAGTGTTTGTGCATGTGTAATTAGGCAACTGTTTGCTAACAAATAGATGATGATATGTCCGTTTTGTGTCCCCCCCTCCCAAAAATTGCATCTTTAAATAGTTAAAATAGTAGACTGTTCTGTCACAGGTGCACAACACAAGATGCACTAAATCACTTGCGTCTTTTTCTCTCAGGGCCTCCATACATCGTCTCTCCACCAGAAAACGTCACTGTAAACATATCCCAGAATGCACTCTTCACCTGCCAAGCGGAGGCATATCCTGGCAACCTGACCTACACCTGGTACTGGGAAGAGGATAACGTCTACTTCAAGAAGTAAAGTTATGATCGAGTTCATGTCTGTGCTGTAGCTGCAGTAACTCTCTGTCTGGAAACATGTTAGTTAAGCACTTGAGTGAGGTTATGACTTAAAGGCCCTTTCTCAGAGGCATTTAAATCACCACCTTGCAGGCTGCATAAGGCTTTTACCCCGAAGCTTTTGGTGTGTGTGTGTGAGTGTGTGAGTGAGTGAGTGAGTGTGTGTGTGTGCGCCGGTGACCTGTCCTACTGCGGCCCTAGAGACAGTAAGCGAGGGCCTGGCGGGGGGTCTGTCTGGACAGTGCCAGCCGAGTTAGTGTGCTCTGATGACAATATCACATGACTTAGGCCTTGTGTCATCATATGCCTCTCATGCAGTGATGAGCTGAAGCGTAGCCAGTACCTCTGCGGGCTCCCAGAGCAGGTCTTTAGAGCCTGAGAGGGTTTTTTTTAGTGACAGACAGAACAAATGGGAAGGAAGAACAAGTGAATAGGACTTTGACTTGCAGTGAAAACTTTTTTTTCACAGAGGAAGTGAACTGAAGTGTCCAGTCCAATTTTAAACAGCTTTCATGGCATTAATCTTTTTTTCTTTTCTTTTCTTTTTTTTTTTTTTTACAATTCACTTGCTATAACTAGTTATTACTATGGCACTAGTAGTTTAAGAATTAGTAACTTATCTCATGTAGTTCACACATTGTAAAACAAATATTTGCGTATATAAGTATAGGAATGTATGTATTGTATTTAGCTTTTGTAAGGTC
This sequence comes from Micropterus salmoides, assembly GCF_014851395.1. NCBI lineage: Eukaryota > Metazoa > Chordata > Actinopteri > Centrarchiformes > Centrarchidae > Micropterus > Micropterus salmoides. Next base: position 24,183 of record NW_024041276.1, read on the forward strand.
ATCTCTCTAATTTCTTTCATTTTTTCTTTTTTATATTCAAATAGTTCTTTATCTGCTATTTTATACCTCTCTGTTTATGTGCTACTCTAACATGTTAATTTTGTCAATCAATAAAGTCTTATTGTATTTTGTATCTATAATAATAATAATAATAATAATAATAATACAATGTATTTATATAGCTTTTCAAGATTCTCAAAGACAAAGCTTCAAAAAAGATCATAAATAACTAAAAACACATCAAAGGCATGCATCTTATTTTCTTATGTTTTAACTAATGGGTTTTTACATTGTGTATAAACCATTATATAATGCATATTAATGGCTTTTAACTGATCTGTAAACCTTTGTTAATGATTTACTAGCTATTAATAAAGCCAGTAGTTAATAAGTAGTATAAATCCTTAATAAAAGGGGGTGATATTAGAAACCATTTTTTGAAAGACATATTGAGCTTCAATTCTGTTGCATTATGAAATGTTTAATTATGTCACTGTGTGGACAAGGACAGCAGCTCCATCATTAATGTGTTTCAATTCTAAACGGTGTCAAGAGGCTGTACCATTTGGCGATTATGGCAATTAGCAGATTTATTTGAATCTCCCTGCTCTGTACTGTCTGTTCTTTGGATCCCTCTCAGAGCCAGCTGCTGTTTGACTCTCTGCTGCTCTCCTATGGCGTCTTGGTGTAATTCAGCAAGAAAGAAAAAAATAGTGTGTGCCTTGTCCTGTTGGTGTAACACGGTCTGACAAAACGTCTCTGTCTTTTTGCAGTGATCTGAAGCTCCGAGTGCGCATTCTCATCGACGGCACCCTTATCATCTTCCGGGTCAAGCCGGAGGATGCTGGGAAATACACCTGCAGTCCGAGCAACAGCCTCGGTATCTCGCCCTCGGCGTCAGCCTACCTGACTGTTCAGTGTGAGTGTTACCGGGGCAACAAAGTGGAGGGGGAGGGGCGGGGAGATGGTACAGCGAGCTGTGTGAGAAGAAGGGAACAGCAGCAGCATTATGGAGGCTGCTTGTGTTGGAGGCTGCTGTATTATTTGGCAGCGCTGCTCTGCCGCTGTAACACAAAGTAACCTTCTTGAATTACAAGGTCAGATGTGACAAAGAGGGAGCACAGTTCGCCCCCTTGTCCTTTTGACTGAGCCTCTTTGACCATTTTCATATTCTGAGTGGATTTTAATCATAGAATCCTTATCTATTCCCACTGCAGCTTCATTCCTGTGCACAAAGATGGGGACAGGCTCGTCCTTAGACTCCATTTTTCCTCGTGTCTTTTGAATCTAGCGCCCCCCCCCAATGAAGTGGTGACCTTCCTTTTCCATCAGCTCTGACCGATGAGAGAGAAATGCCACTCATAGGCATCTGATGTTTCATCGTCGGCCCTTGTGTGTTGCTAATTTGCTCCCAAGTTGCTGCTGGTCATTGATTACTGTGCTACAGTATGAGAGAGAGCCGGGGGATTTGCAGCACTGCAGGCACTGATTTCAACACTGGCCTCAAATACAGCAGACTATGATTAAACCAGTGTCCTGTACGCTTCATGCAAAACATTCTCTAGGCCTGGATTCATCAAGCATCTCAGAATCACTAAAAGGAATTGTGCTGAAAGTTAACCTAGAAATATTAAAAAGTGTAAATGCAGAAAATAGCACCACTTTTTATGTGTATAGGCAAATAACTTCATTAAATCTCATTAAATTATTAAATATTCTATTTAGACTGTAAGAAAACATTGGCAAGCCCCTCCTCTGGCTTTAAGAATAAATGGAGTTTAAAAGTAAATTTAAATAGTGAGTCATTTGACTATACTACAGCCAACACCACATCCTCTTACAGCCTATAATAATGCCTGGCTAGCCTAATCTTCTCTTCTCCTAAATCCCCTTTCAACTGCATCTCTTTAATGTTCCTACAAGCAAAGAAAAAGTATTATTATTTCTGTAACGTCACCCAGTCTTGGGAAGTGCCCATAGTGAAATAAACATATCTCTGAAATAATATAGCCCTGCTATTATTTTAAAGAAAATAAATAATATTTTGCTAGTTTATAGGCCATATATTCTACCTGTTGTAATTAAGTAGAGATATACTTCATTTTGCAGGTGATATAGTCCCTTGTTCTTGTGCATTGTGGCAAAAAAATGCAATGAAAGTTTGATTTATGACTGTTAAATTTTTTTATTTCTGTTGCACAAGCCGTTTTTTCCATGTTCCAAAAAAAACCACATTTCTGACAGGAGATCATGTGTTCTGCTCTGCATCCTGCTCAATATCCGTTTAAAAAATTATTGTCAAAATGATTGTTTAATAAGCTTATTGTGGTCAAGGGTTCCCAAAACATCTCTCCTCTCGCAGAATATCTCTGCCTGAACGCCATTTGAACACAGGTTAGGACACCTCTGCAGAGATAGGAGATAAGCAGATAAAATGCTTTTACTTCTAGTCCTTTTGAAATGATTTTCTTTGCACATTATATTATGTCAAACAAATGACTCTGGCATCATTTATTATGTATCCAGCATCCCTAACACTGACCTTTCCTTCATGTCCAGACCCTGCCCGAGTGATCAACATGCCCCCGGTCATCTACGTCCCACGGAAACTGCCAGGCATCATCCGCTGCCCGGTGGACGCCAACCCACCTGTGACATCAGTGAAGTGGGAGAAAGATGGCTATCCTCTCAGAGTGGAGAAGGTTAGTTGGCCTCGGGGCTTCGTTTAGCCTCCCCTCTGTGTTACACCACTGCTACATTTACCTTGGATAAAACCAAACAGTATTTGGTTACACTTTATCCGGATAGTCCATCTACAGATAGTTTATAGAGTATTTCTAGGTTTGGTTAGGTTTAGGCGAAAAAAACATCTTGGTTAGTGTATGTTAAGGAATTATCATATACTCTATTGATAATCTGTTAAACAACTACACACAAAGTAAAACAGGTGAAATGGTACAAATACTGGGACTATCAAAATAAAATGTTACAAAATTTAATGTAAATGTTATTGGAGTTAGTAAATTGGTCCTAATTTCACAATAGGTACTGTATGACTGTTGTGATATATTTGGTGCATCAGCAGATAGAAAGGTGGCTCAGCCCAGCCTCACAGTAGATGTGATCAGATTTATGATGATGATAAAACTTTAGCAGATTTAACAGAAAATTCAGATTATAAAGGGGCATGCTGCTGCCTGAATGTGTCTAGCTTAAATTCCGCTAGTTTAATCTATTAACACTTCTCTTTTGTGGGAGGTTGAACAGCTAAATGAAAGAAAATGAAACGGAGCATTTTTGATTAATAGACCCGTGTGAACGTAAAAATATTTATTACGTTGTTAGACCGCCAGACAGCTTTGAAGGTAAGGACACTGCAACTTTTTTAAGTAGTAGTTTTATACTCTTCTGTGTGTTTTACTTGGATTACTGATATGACAGGAATTTTGAAAATGGTGGAAAAGCTGAGCGTCCAATCTCTAAACACATATATTGTTCATATTCATCAACCTGTGACGGTTCTACGCAATGCTAGCATCATGCAGGCAGAACAGTGGGCGTTAAAAGTTTTAAACAAACCTTTTCCTTTGTCAGTGGTGTAAAGTGCTGTACTTGAATACATTTCTGAGGTACTTGTACTTTACTTCAGTAATTCCATCATATGCTACTTTATTCTTCTACTCAACTACATTTATCTGACAACTAGTTACTTGTAAGATTTTCATCAGCTTGTGGCAAACAATGTCTTTTCAGATGTCTATGGGTTGTTAGCTGTTCCACCAAAGACATATTTCCCTTCTAAACTTCTCAGATGGTTTCATTTAAAAATATCTTTGTGGCCCAAAGAGGTAAAATTATCTACTATTTCACAAAAAAATTAACATTAGAGAAAAAGTCCTAAAAATGAATAAAAAAATTTGTGTAGCAGAAGTGTTTTTTCTTCTTTCCTCTTCCATTAATCATCTTATGACCCCTCAGATATATCTTGTGACACTTTGGATGGGCCCCACCCCCAGGTTGGGAACCACTAGAGCTGGAAATAGCTCCACCTCGGCCAGCTACAACAGTAAAAGGCTACTTACACATTAATGCAACAATATTAACATTAAAATAATGTCATCTATAATAACATGTCACTCATAGGGGTTGTGTTCTTCGGAACAAGTACTTTTAATTTTGATACTTTAAGTACATTTTGATGGTAATACTTTTGTACTTTTACTCAAGTATGATTTTTAAGACTTACTTGTAATTAAGTCTTTTTAATTAATTGACTGTCCTGTGCTCATTCACAGATATGTGTAAAGAAAGCAGTCATATTCAAACTTTGCCAGTGCCACTTGGATACAGTATATCTCTGCTTATCTCTATCTGTTTCTCTATCTAATCTGCTGTCAGTGAGGTAGTATTTTTGCGCTTCTGTCAAGGGCTGGATCTCAGACAAGCTCGCCTGCATCGCATAAGCATTCACTTCTCATTCACCTGATTTAAATGGATTTATTGTGGATTTTTGTTTTCTTGTGCAGTTCAAAAACATTTAGACGGGACCCTGACAGTTCAGGACAAACCCTGAAATCAAGCATATCAGATGCCCCCTTTATCTTGTAGTACCCCGGTTGGAGCCTGATGCCAGATGGAAGTATCCGGGTGGCAGAGGCCACTGAAGACTCCCTGGGCACCTACACCTGTGTGCCTTACAACGCCCTGGGTACCATGGGCATGTCCCCCCTGCCACTTTGGTGCTAAAGGTACATTGCTGCTCATGTTTGCGTCTGCTGTTCATTTTCTGCAGACTGATTTGTACCGGAGGTCTGCATGATGGTCTGTTGTGTTTCTCTAGGATCCCCCTTACTTTAATGTGAGGCCTGGGGGGGTACCGTCAGGAGGCTGGGAGAGAGCTAGTTATCCCTTGTGCTGCTTCTGGAGACCCTGATATACCAACCATCACCTGGAAAGGTGCATTAGACAAACATAACTATAACAAATACGTTATAAATCATCTTCTGCACTTGTTTTTACTTATGTGCTGAAATATTTGTTTGCTCACCACTATTTAACCATGTTGCTGTAATTTCCATTTCCATTGAAGGTGGGGAAGCCAAGCAAGAGTAAGCACAACATCCTACCCAGTGGCAGCTTACAGTTTCTGTCCCTCAGCAAGGAGGACCATGGAGAATGGGAGTGTGTAGCCACCAATGTGGTCACGAGCATCACTGCCAGCACGCGTATCCTAGTCATCGGTACAAACAATCTGCACAGTGCTCTCAGCTCACCAGAGCTTGCTCATGGTTATTTTGAGTTCATTGTGATCCCACCTTTCCATGTGGTTTGAGTGATTTGTATTACCTCATCCCTCAAACACCTTGCCTCTACTCAATTTCCCCTTGGGCAGCATTAAAATTTCATTAGATCTTATCTGTAATAGCTTAATTTAAAGCCTGAATCTGTAACTACAGTGTGGTATCCACCTCTCTGCTAAAACACTGTCGCTACCGCCTTTGTTGAGTTAGTGGACGAAGGACATCTTTGTACTCCTTAATTGATTGACTGAAGTGACGACAAAGCCAAGCATGGTTATGAAGTTTAAATAGGGCTATGAAGGTCCACATGCACAAAGGATTGTTAGTTAAATTATCTGTGTTTAAAAGTTGTGGTACAACAAGCTCTCAAACTGAACATTGTAGAAAGCCTCATTTAATACCTGAAATGCAAATTGAAGCGAACTTTGTGCATATGGTGCCTTTGCCTTTAAGTGGCCTTTGTAACTGCTGTGTTCTCTGATACAAATTGCGATTGTAGCAGTGATTATGCCCCTTGCTTCCTTAAGTTGTAGCGATGTCTTTAACACAGTAATAGCAGCCATTTGAGTAGATAAAATGCCTTGCACAAAGTTCTAACACAGCCTCACTGAACTGGCAGAAAAATCTTATTGACTTGTGATTATTATGGTGAATAATACAAATCATGTTAAGTATACATCTGCATAGCAATGACAGGCACACAAGTCTGTTTAGTATCAAATATTCAACCCCTGTAGGCTAGAAAGATGGATTTGTATATAGTATATGTTTCAGATGTATGAAAATTAGGACCAATTTTATTATATTTTTGCACAGGGAAGAGTACTACTTGTGACTTGATATGTGTTAAAAACAAGTTCTTACTACAATAGTGTCTTATTGAAGAACTTGTGTGTATCTTTAGGTGTGTGAAGGAATAGTTATTAGACATTTTGGGAAATTCACTTGTTTGAGTTGGATGAGAAGACTGATGCCACTCTCATGCTTAGTATGCTAAATATGAAGGTACAGCCTGCAGTAGCTGAGCTTAGCATAAAGATTGGAAACAGGGGGAAACAGCTAGCCTGGCTCTGTCCAAAGGTTAAATAAATTTGCCCTCTAAAGCTTGCTAATTAACACGTTATATCTGATTTGTGTGTCCTGTACAAAAACTAAGCTACTTTATGCTATTATTACTAAGTTAAGCTTCCTCCCCTTCAGGCTGAAGCTTTATCCTTAGTGTACAAACATGAGAATGGTATGAATCTTTTTTTAACATAGACAAGAAAGTAAATAAGTAAATAATAACTCCTTTAAGTCTGGTTAGTAAGTCACAAGTCTGCCACAGTAGCCCATTGCCCCAGTGCCTGTAGAGTCGTTATGCTGTTGCACAGCTGTCAGCGCTCCGCGTGACCAGCCCTCAGCTGACAGGTATCACAGAGCGGCGAAGACAGCTGTGCTCCTCAGACTCAGGTCTCCCTTTTAT
>NW_024041277.1:0-10388 GCF_014851395.1 Micropterus salmoides
TATTTTCATGACCGTTTGTGCACTGAAACCTTCTTCCTCTCCATACTGGCCCTCAAGTGTTTTGCCCACCTGTTTTGTTGATTTGGTCATATTTCGTTGATCTTTGTGCTTCTACCATGGGTAGGTAGGGTACATTGTACCACCTGGTTTAATCTTCTCTGTATAGCTTGACAAGGGTTCCGTCAAAAATAGACCCCCCGTATTCTCAGTGGAGTGAGAGCCAGTTCTGGGCTGGTTCTGAAAAGTGCAGTGGCACATCTGCTGGAATCACAAGTATTACCTAGGCCACATCGCAGCATCAAGGATTATTCCCACTTTATAGATTGCAGGAATGTTATTGCCCTTGTGTTAGTACAATATCAAAGTGTCATGTTTTCCTCATAAAACAAATAATACTTTCATATAGTTATTTATATGGTTAAACATATATATTGTTTAAAGTTGTATTTCATAGTTATCGGCTAAAGGCAAAGCAGAGGTCTCTCAAGAGAAAATCTCGCCTCCCGCGTCTAGGGCCATACCTTACAGATGCCACACATGCTAAAAATCCTGGGTGTTTTTACTTGGAAATGGAGGATATTTTGGAAATAATCTAAATTTGCTGTGTTCAACATAGTTTATACTTCTCTTTCTGCTTTCCTCCATCCTCCACAATTGTCTTAACCTCCCTCTGTCACTTCCTCTCTACATTCCTACAATGAAATGTAGGAATGTAAATCTGTCAGTGGTAGAGAGGTGTTATCTGCAAAAGCCATCAGTCTGACATCAGCTCCCTGAGTGACGCCTGTCACATCTCCCTGCTTAGCCCAAGCTGATAGTCAACAAACTCCTTAAAAGTCTGGGTAGCTGGGAACGAAATAAACCTGCTCGTTTTTGTAAGGAACAGAGATTAGATTGAGCTATGATAAGCCAATACTGAGGAAAAAAACATCCTCCGCCTCAATCACAGTGCTGTCACTGCAAGCTTCTTTCTCTAGCTCTCTTTGTTTTCCTGCCTGCCTGGCTGCCCTTACTGCCTTTTCTATTTTCCTCTTCTCTCCATTGTTATTTATCACAGCCTTTCTCATATGTCACCACAATTCTGCCCCTGCTACATTTTTTTCAGAGGAGATTATTTGCCTTTTTCAATTGCATGCTCTTTGTCTTTCTCAGTCCTCTGTCTTTCTTTCACATCCCCTCCCTCCCTCACACTCTCCCAGGAGTTTGCAGTCGGCAGACAGTGTAATTTAGATCAATAGCTTAGAGCATCCACCCTGAGCCACAGCATGCTCCTCCACAGTCGGCTGATGGCTCAAGAGAAGAGAGGAGAAGAGAAGCTCAAAATAGGGGAGCATAATAAAACCTGAAGATTTAGATGCATTATCTTCATAGTTCCAGAGTGTGGCTATTCCTGAGGCTCTTCATAGTTATCTCCCCCATTTGGCAACCTGATCCTGTCTGTCCCGGGCCTCTCTTTAACAGGAATACATGTCACACCATGAGGAAAACAAGCTGACACAGAAGAACTAAAGATGACTAATGATGGCTAACACTAGGCATCAGGGATTGTGTAGCTTACACACAAACATAAAGAGCTTCGCCAGCGCAGATGTGTTTTTGTAAGAAACAATATTCATTAGCATAAATTAATGATGAATTAAAACAGAAAGCATACAGACAGACCAATAGGCCGTTTGCAAGCAATAGACTGGCAAACAAACGATAAATACAACAGTGAGACACAGTTTCTATCTCCCTGTGGCTGTCCAAGCATTTGGAATAAATTGGCTGGCTCATTAGGATTTATGTCCGCTATCCAAAACCATCTCAATTCCTTTCTACTTTACATTTATCAAATGTCAGTTTGCTATAATGTAGCCCACTGCTTCATAATTCAGTTCACTTCTGAACTGTCACAGGGAAGCTGTAATACACAGCAGTAAACCACTAAGGGCTAGTGTGTCCTGCTCCAGTGAATTCTGGATGAATGGTGTTAAGTATTGCTGACTAAATTAGGATGGCATCGAGAGGCGTGCAGGACAAGCTGCATGTTAAGTGAAATTCTGTCTTTTCTCTGCATCCTCATAATAAGGACATGCTGTGGTTGGTTTGTGATTGCTGGCTGTGCTATATTTATATTTCAGATTTTACGGTAACAAAAATCAGCATGATCACAAGGTTTTCACCAATCACAGAGCAGCAAAAGCTACAACCAGATCTTCCCCAAGGCATCTGCAGAGCACTGTTGAAAAGGAATGAATCTCTCTGGACAAAGTGTGCCAGTTGGCAGAGAATAGAAGACGATGAATTATGATGATTACTGTTGCATTTACTTACTCTATTCCATTTTGTTCTACAATGATTTACAGTGAACCTCTAGAGATTCTGTTGTAAACATACATAAGTTTCAGTCAGGAGCCTATATATTTTCAGAGGAGGATGAAACTGCTAAGGTAGCCATGGGACACTTACTGTAACACACCCATGCGGTATAATTAGTTGCTTGCTGCTGATTCCCTCAGTGTGCAGCAACAGAATTCTCAAAATATAGAACAAATGCCGAGATATTTAGTTCACACATCACATTCGAAAAGCTGGAAACAGAAAATCTTTGGCATCTTGCCTGAAAAATGACTTAACACTTAGAATTAACTAATAATTTCTACCTTCCATCGACTTCCATTTTTTTTCCTGATCTTGATAAGTTTTATTATGTGATAACATTTTATGTGAAGTAATTATTTCAGTCCAAAAGTTATTTTTTATGTATTATGACATGCTTTGGCGACATTTTTGTGGACAAACGGTCCCAATGAATTGATTTGAAGAGACCGAGAGAGACTTGACACAGCGTGACATTCTTGCCATGAATATGACCGGACTGTTTCCTTTTTTTCTAGTTTGTTTTATGATAATAAACTCAATTCCCAACTGTGACTAAAGCTGAGAATTGGTTTAGAGAAGTACATTATTTTTACAGCCAAGCTGTATTTCAAATAGTAGCACCACGTGATGCTGAAATACTGAAACAATTATACAGTCTGTCTCCTGATAAACCTGTCATTGTCGTCCTTCATAAACAGATTTAGAGCTTGAGCAAAGAGCCATAATGGAATAGCAGACAGGATTGATAGGTGATATTGCCCCAGGGAGCTGTCTGGAACGACTCCTGGAAAGTGGAAACTAGTGTTCAGCGCAGACTCCTCAGCTTAAAGACAAGAACATTCAATATTAGTCCACTCAGTATGGATAAATCAAGCAGTTATTGCCTCACAATGTCCTCATGGTATGCAGGCAAGGAGGGGGGAATGAAGAAAATTAAGACTGACAGAGTAAGAAAGGAAGAGGGAGTTTCATAAATGAAAGTTAAGTGTTTTTGTAATTGTTTGCCCTCAGATTTATGGTATTGATTGCTCCCTCTCTATTACCAATTATTTAAGCTGTAACCAAATATGTCACCTCATTTAATGACCTAATCATGAAAGGTACATTGGAATAGTTAGACATTTTGGAGATGCTGCAGTCAACTCTCATGTCTGTATGTTAAGTATGGAGCTGGAGCAAGGAGGTGATTAGCTTAGCTTAACATAAAGGCTAGAAGCAGGTGGAAAACTGGTGGCATGGCTCCATCTAAAGTTCACAAATATGCACACTGTAAAACATTTTAGCGGTTAAGTCTGTTAAGTCCCTTGAATCAAATTAGTTTTCTGTGAAATTGGGCTATAAATTTACTTATGATTTGACTGGCTGGTTCGACTTAAAAACATAAGTGTCCTTGCTGCCTTCAAAATGTGAGTTAACTGAACTAAACTTGTAAAACTAACTGAATTAAGTTCAATAACTTATATATTTTTCTTTTCAATTAATGATAAAAGATTCCACTAAATTCATGTATGATGTTTTACAGCATACCAAGACCTCTAAAGCTCGCAAATGAACATGCTTCTTGGTGAACATCAGCTCCTTTGAAAACCACAAATAGTTGTTTCACATTTCTAAATAAACAAATGAGATTTAAAATCTTAATTAGCAAGCTCTAGAGGTGTTGGTAGGTGTATTTTCAAACTTTGGAGAGAGCCAGGCTAGCTATTTCCTCCTCCTTCCTGTCTCTATGCCAAGCTAAGCAAATTACTTCCTGCTGCTCCATACTTTCAGTAAAGCCCCCGAAATCTCTGTAATATTTCACTACAACATAAATATTCATGATTATACAATCAGGTTTGAAAAAAAAAGAAAAAGACATAGTTAGGTCTAATTTATTAAAAGTGTTACACTCAACAACTAGGGTGGACTGAGTGGTTGTGGTTCGATCAGATTTGATTGACAGTCCTGGCATCATAAGCAATCAACCCCGTAATCAAAATTTGATTCAAATCTATCCTTCATTATTAATGACTTGGTGTATCTCGGTCCTTCTGTTGTAGCTCCTTTTGTCAGCAGAAACATTTTTCTCTCCCAACACATTAGGGGATGCAGAGGTGGATCCACCAATTTGGACCTGCTGGTGTTTGGTCTGTCATTAATTATGTCCTGCTGTCATTTTGTAGCATCATCATTTATTGTGGTGGGTCCTCATACCAGCCAGCATACAGATTTGTGCGCTCTAATGAGAGGGGTGACCTCAGTGACCTGCTCACTGTTTGAAATAAAGATGAAAACATTCCACTGAAGCTGCAACGTTTGTTTTGATAAATCAAACAAGAACCTTTCTTTACGTTTTCTTACTGCCAGAAGTAAGCCATTTTAAAATTATTTTTTCAAGCATGTTTGTCCTTGTTAAAATGCACCTTGGAGGAGGACACACAGAACTGACCTTGAATTGTTTTTCAGGTGCACACCTCAGAAAGAAATCAAAGTTCCTCAGCAGGAGTCCGCAAAAGAGGATTTCTGCATTAACTGAAGTCATTGAGTAGCAATGAAATGCCCCATCATTGATTGTTTTTCACATCCTCACCTCTTGCAGGTGAGTTCATCCTCTAGCGTCAGCTTCTTGTTTCTCTGGGAAGTCTGCTTGATGATCAGCACTGGCACCATGTAAAGCTGGAGCGGCTCAGCACTCACCTCAATCTCACCGTGGATAAACACTCACCAGGTTCACATACCGGCTGAGCTCAGCCACTGGGACATTCACCAGGTCAGAGGAAATGGACAGAATTTAGGGCACAACAAAATAACACATAAGTTGTACTTTAAAATGTGTTGTTTGTGTATGTAGACATAAAAAGGTGGCTGGAGAACGTTTGTAGTCTTATCCTTTATAGTATATTGTATGGGAGCTATAATCACCTTACATTCATGTTAGTTACTTTGGATCTCAAAATGTCAAAATGTTTCATACTAACTATATAAATATAAGTGTCATCATAATTCACTTCTCCAGCCAACTTGTTTACTGGGCTAAAAGTTTGTTTTTGTAGTTTACTGATTGGCTCATCACCATTTCATTTATTGAGTAATTTTCTCCTTAAATAAACCAAACAGACTCAGCGACAGCCAGTTCTCTATAAAGGAGAAGAAACAAACCTAGCCTACAAACAAACTTGACAGGGTTGTGCATTTAGCCGTATTCTAGTAGTAGAAGTCTGAGTATCTGTGAATGAAAATGTACAAACTTTTTACAGTAGCCTCTGAAGCCTACAAGGGTGCTTACACATTTGTTTTTACATGTTTCACAAGTGTTGATTTCTTGTGCAGCTAAGTCTGGGAGCAGCCCAGAGCCATGGACTGCAGAAACCCATTCTGTCCAACAGGAACTTCCATGGCTGCCTGGAAAACCTACTGTACAACGACCTCAACCTGATAGACCTGGCTAAAAAGAAGAACCACCAGGTCTCTGTAGTGGTAAGTTATTCTGTTTCAGCATCTTTGGAACGTCATTATGGAAATCTACCATTCAGCATTTATCAGAAGGACAAATAGATGACTGTGGAGAAATGTTAATTTAGAGGGGGGGAGGTACAGAGTTGAGATGTCGTAAGGGTTAAATCAGGTGGCCATGGGCTTCAGAAGTCAAAGTCCTGTTTATTTTCCAGTAGACCAGTGATTCCAAATTTTTTAGGCTTGTCACCCTTTGTAGCAAAACAGTGCCTGAACAGTTCAACTAGTGTTTTCGCTTTAGATTGTTTATTTTTGTTTATTATTTTATTATTTATTTAAGTTTAGTAATGAAAAGATTTATTTAAGTTTAGTAATGAAATTCTCCAGTATTTTGAAAGTAAATGTTTGAGAAATGTGAGGAAGAGTGAACTTGGTTTTGAGTGTCTGTGACCCCTTGGAATGGGTACAAGGCCACGAACGTTTTAAGGAACAAAACATCTGTTTAGCACTCTAGAAATTCATGGAGGGATGGGTTAAGTTACAGTTACTGCTTGGTGAAACTCTATACATTCAGCAGCTAAATTCAATTCAAATTTGGAGCTCTGAAACAATTTGAAATAATTAAGTAACCATGGGCACTTTATGTTTTAAATTTTTTTCTGTGAAGATTTTTAGTTATCTAGGGAAATCAAGGAGGTTAAATCAAGGCCAACTGGATTTGGTTTAAGATACTGGAAGACATTTTGCATCTCATGCAAGAGGCTTCTTTAGCTCTAATTGACAGGCAGACCAGCTATTTAACCTCTGTGGGGTCGTTATCAAGGTGATGGATACAACTTGGTTTGTTAGTGCTCCTGGCTGTTGAAACGACTGTCATTATGGACATAGAGTCACCTGAGGTCAAGTCTGAATGACTGTCGACACCGTCACGTGAGAGTTCATCCTGGGAAGGGATGAAAGGACTGATAAGGATTGTTGTAGAGTTGTAGTCAAGACCGCCCAAACTGAGACCAAGTCGAGACCAAGACCGAGGGAGGGTGAGACCAAGTCAAGACCAAGACCAGTTCCCCACATACATGAATAAAATGTGGAACGGAGATCATATGTAGGTACTACTCAAATTGATCTGAAAGATCCACATTCCCGTTAAAACACGCACATACAAACACTAAGAGCTGAAATCAACTTAACCATCTTTCAGCACTCCTTTTCATGCTTCCCATCGCAGAGAGGGGTGACAGTCGTTAACGGTAACAACACATTTTTAATTAGGGTTATTGGCTGCATTTAAAGCAATACGTTTTACATCCAATCAAAGTTGAGATGTTAACAAATAAATCAGACAGTGCACAAGTAATTTATTGATATTTCCAAAGTTATGGTCTTGACTGGTCTTGAAATAAAATCCAGAGTCCTCAATGTCCGAGACCGAGACAAGACTGAGTACTAATGCTGTCGAGTCCGAGACGAGACCAAGACCATCAAAAAGTGGTCTTAAGACCGGTCTCAAGACCAAGACCGTTCTCGAGTACTACAACACTACATTGTTGACCTGAAAAGAGCGTCCCTTGACCTGAGGAGTTGGCCCGTCTGTGTTGAGCCATGTTTATGCAGTGGTTGTTTAGTTCTTCCTGGATCTTGTGGCTGTTTTCACAATAGTCCAGTTTGGATATCCACAAGCTTTAAGCTTCAAGCTTTATCCTTCAGGTGTTTATGCTCCTTGTCTTGGGCTTGGGCACTTGGTTGGTATATTTTCAGATTGGTGGTTCAGGGTCCTGATAACCCCTAGCTGATGCTCCAGTGGATGGTGAGAGTCAACGAGCAAGTGTTGGTCTATGTGTGTGGGTTCTTTAATGTGGAGATGCCTGTCCTCTTCAATGTGTATGACAAAGTCCATGAAAGCCAAACTGTTGTTGCTGACATCCTTTCATAGTAACCTCATGTTACTGTCCACCAAGATGATTTGTGGGGGTGGTGATGGAGCAGTGGATAAGACACATGCCTTTGGTGTGAGAGACCCGGGTTTAACTCCCACTGTGACACATCCACGAATGTGTTCCTGAGCAAGACACGAAAGCCCTAGTTGCTTCAGAGGCATGCAACCTGACATATGTAGCACTTGAAAGTCGCTATGGATAAAAGTGTCAGCTAAATGAATTAATGAAATGTAATGTCATTTGTTCTGTAAAGGCCTGCCATGGGTTTTAAATTTTGACCCATGTGTTGTCTAGGGATGCAGCGATTACCGGATTTCACTATAAAACGTCACAGTTAATTAATCGTAAAGGCGCTGCTACACCGAGTATTTCTGTTGCACAAAACGAAACTGTGGCAACTTGCACATAACGAAAACAAAGTTAGACGAGCAGTGCACCAGCTTAAAGTGTCATGCTTATCAGAGGCTACTGCACACTCGCTAAACTCTGGCAGAGGGACCAAATTGTGAAGCTTTATTTCCACCAAAGAAACGGCTAAAGTCGGCAGTGTGGGAGAATTTTGGGTACACCAAGTCTGAACAGGGCGTTACTGAAGATGACGGATCACCTGTTCAAAAACTTGCCGTTAAACGTTTGCTGCTAAAGGAGCAAATGAATACCTAAATTAAACTTGACGCAGCACCTGCGGGATCACCACCCAGCGTTGCACGCCAAAGTAAAGGTAGGCCTAATACATTATATTAAATAATGTGGCAAGTTGGTAGGGAATTAAATATAAAATTATTGTATAGTGAGTTTTATGTGGCATTTGCTTGTCTGTTTTATGTTACGTCTTTTTATGTGGTGACATTGCACTTTGAGCTTCTTGCATATTCTTTTCCAATGTGGTTTTATACTGCAAATGGCTAATAAAGTTAATCTGAATAAACCAAGTGTAAAACACTAACATAACATCAGGAGCTTATAGACTTTCAGGACTATAGGCTACCAATTAACTGCATTTCAGTTAACACTACACTCATTTTCACTAATACTTATATGTATGGATGAGCGTTGATAACAGTAACAGTTCAGTTTATTCCCCTCCCTTTCCCAATTTCCCCTGGGGGATAAAAGTTAATATTCCACTTATATTAATAATACTTACATAGTATAGAAATAATTGTTATGTAATTAATTATTAAAAACCGTGAGTATTTCTCTGACAATAATCGTACCAACAAAATCTGTAATCGTTGGATCCCTAGTGTCATCCACATACCAGTAACTTAGTGCTGTCCCTCTGAAAGAGTTCAGGGCTCTGCTTTCTGCTTTCTACTTCTTCTGTGTGGATGTTGACCATCAAGATTTGTCTCTGAGGGTAAGTGCTAAAAGATGAAACTGACTAGAAACAAGTGACATCGCAGAAGTTTCTTATTCTATTTGCATGATATATATATTCAAGTTATATTTATTTTTTATTATGAATTTTCATTATTACAGTTTGGTCATGTATCACTGCATACTATGATGTCACTAAACTGTGTACTGTGTGTCTCCTGTATATTGACTGGTTTATATAGTGGTACTGTTTAAGGTGAGATAACATACATTCAGTACATTGTGTTGTTTACAAGAATTTGGTATATCTACCATTATACTGCTGTTGCATTTATAGTGAACCATTTATTGAGCAATTTGGAAAAAATGTAACATTCAAATTAGTTTCTCAGTTCATATTCTTTTTTGGCATTATAATCAAATGCTTTTTATAATGATAAACTTTCAGACTCTTTGTGCTCATCACTGTCAACGGCCACTGTCATTATTATTTTCATTATCATTATTTTCACCATCTGCATCATCATCCTCTTTATTTTTAAACCCGCCATCATCATCATTGCCATTAGCATTGTCGTAATCTCCTTCATTATCATCACCAATGTCATCACTTGCAAATTTTGGAGTTACAAAGCCCAAAGCAAGAAACTAGAGAAGAAAAGCAGAGAATTGAGGAAAGGATGTAGAAAATAGAATGAGGAGAAGTGAAGATATAAAGAGACAGGGAGGAGGGAAAGAGAGAAACTGGCACTGATCCATATTTGTAATCATAGAAAAGTTTATTTAATATGAATTTTATGCTTGCGTGATGATGGTAATCAATGTACAATTTGTGCCTCACACTGTGCTGAGAGACTTCCCTGAATACATTCTAAAAGACACTAACCTATATCTTTATACATTTAGATTTTTGTGATGCATTATGGAAATGTGGATTTAAATCATGCTATTGCCTTTGAACTTTGGATCGAATTGCAACATTCCTGAAGGCCATTGTTCAAGTCTGAAATCAGTTTATCCATTGTATCATATCTATTTACCGATGCCATGCTGTGATTAGGAGATGTAAGACAAATAGCGAAAGTGAGTTCAAACGCTGTGTGACCCTGAAACGTCAGGTCTTCTAGCTTATTTTAGCTGCTCAGCTAATATCAATATGGTAATACAGGTGTCCTTTTCAGGGAGGTGCTGAGGAGACCCCTGTGACATCGAGTCAAACACAGTCAACCTCTGCAGATGAGAATTCATGTTTTATTATCTCTTTCATAATCATTTCTCTATCTTCCTTCCTCCTGTCTTTCTCAGGGCAATGTGACCTTTTCTTGTGCTGAACCA
>NW_024041278.1:0-24699 GCF_014851395.1 Micropterus salmoides
CCTCGTTCCGCTTCCCAAGGGTGTTAAACTTACTGGCAGTTTCCTTTGTCTGGCTTTGTTACTATCTTCCACAGTCGGCGTTTCTACCGTGTGCTCCATACTGCTATTGATTGTGGTTTGCGACCAGCCATAAATTGGCAAGTACAGGGTTTATTTATGTGGCATTCAGACAAAACGCGAATTTTCTCCTCGCAAAAAGTTTAGTCCGGTTTTTATATAAATATGATGTCATAGTCCGACAGCGCAAACGATGCTAACAACAACACTGGAACCGGATGTGCACGGAAGCTAGCTGCTGAGAAGCTCCAGTGAAGATAAATCAGCGTGTAATCCCAAAAACTTAAGTAAAAAGCTAATTAAATAAAAGCAGTTTACTCCGAGCTCCTCCCACGAGTAAACGGCATAGTTGTCGGAGCATAATCCAGTCCGACTACGGGTGTTATTTGTCCAAAGGTTGCAGCGCTGCTCCCTGCTCCTCTCCCCCAAGTTTAGCAGCTCTCAGCCGGCCAGCAGATCTCCGCTCTGCCCGGCCCTCTCCACACATTGCTCTGAAGCCGTCTGTGACATACGGACAATCTAAACACTGACAGGCTATCATGACTCAGTGTCACGCGACTTTCTCGCTTCAGTTCAACTCAAGCGAGAAAGTCGCATGACGCATTCCTTTGCATTGCCTTCGTGCCGCCGAAATCGCAGCTCTACGTGTGTTTGCATTGACTTTTTATGTAAACTCACCGCCCCAAAAGCTTGCTTCGCTTTTGGTCTGATAGGAACATGACAGCTTTACAGGGATCAGTTTAGCCCAGTGGCAGAAACTACACGCCCACTGGTGGAAATTACTGGTAACTGCGAGGAGTGATGTGCCCATGTTTATACCATAATTCCAATAAAACCAAACTCCATACAAACAACAAAATATAAAGAAATAATTACTAATATCAACCCAGGGTGGGTTAAGCGGGCATTTACACTCACACCAAATCCTGCTGTAATGAATGAACTCAGTTATGAAGGAATTAAACAGAATTTCTAAACTCAGATTACACTTGGCCGCTTTAAAGTTAAAATATGTGAGTGCTTAGTGTACGTGCTATGATGTCTGTGCAACACGTTTCTTTTAATTGCTGAATTGGTTGCTCAATAATTGAAGGTTTGGATGTGTGATTCCTCCCCTTTACAGCCATCTGCTCCCCCGTTTGGATCTTACCTCTACGAACGAGGCTATCGCTGTCATTGTCATCTCTGACCATAACAATATCATGTAGCTTGAGGCTGCGTCAGGGTGCATGTCATTTCTGTCTAATAGAAATATTCAGGAGATACTCCTTCCTCCATTGACTCCAGAATTGCTCCACCAGGTACTGGACCCTGCGCCAACTCTTGGTTGCATACAAGTCTTCCTTCACAAATCTTCCAGAAGGAGGTAAGGCGACCTTGAACTTCATCATAATGAGATGGTTAGGTGTTAGAGGCTCTAAGGCTTTGGGGTCATTGATGCCATCTACAGTCAGTGGACGACTGTTAACAGTGGACATCGCTTCGTAGAACAATGTCCTAAGAGAGGTATCATCCAATCTGCCTGAGCTCTGTGCCATCATGGCATTTAGCACATTCTTAATGGTCCGAATCTGCTGTTCTCAGACACCCCTGTGTGACTAGCTGAGGCGGCATTGAAAACAAACTCACAGTGGTTGTTGGTCAGGAAGCCTTCCAGCAACTTGGTATCACATTGTTTGAGGGCTACTCTTAGTTCGTTTCTTGCTCCTATAAAGTTGGTACCTTGGCAGCGAAGTTGGCGTACAGTTCCTCTGATATTGATGAAACACCACGACCTTAAAACACAGTGACCAAAGGGCCAAAGCAATCCATATCGCTGTAAGTGAAAGGGGCTGAAACTTCAATGCGTTCAGTAGGGAGTTCAGTCATTCGTTGTTCTTCTGCAGGAGGCTTTTAATTACATACATGCACGCCCCTCGATGAGCAGTGCTGGAGAAACTTCTTTACTTTTGTAGAAAAGACCTTTAGTTATAAAGCATCTTTGCTTTAATCACCCTTGGATTTAAATATATTTACTTTGAAAATTCTTTGATTCACGCACATTAAGACTGAACATCATGTTCAAATAAAGATTGATGAATACATGTATTTTGTTACTGAGGAGAGAGTGCTGGGAAATATGGCATAGGTTGGATGTGCTTGTGTAACTATGACAGGGGGTGAATGTGTTAGATGGGGTGCACAAACAGGAAAGAGGGAAAGTCAGCTAGCCGCTAGGCTAATTTATGCTGTGGAACATTTTTATATACAGTCTGTGTAACCTGCCATACAGGCTTAAACTATGAATGGAGACTATCAACCAGGCAAATCTTGAAAGTAAATGTATGCTTTTGTTAAATTATTATTCTATTAAACCGCCTTTTATGTGTGTTAGTGGAGGCAATTTGAAGTTAACTTTACTTCACTTAACCAGTAACAACTATGTTTTTTTTCTTTTATGGCCTAAAGCACAGTAGACGAGGCAGCATGATATGGTCATCACTCACAGGAGGACGAAAAGAAGAAGACAACATACATATCTGTGGACAGCTTCATCCTGGAGTTCATTGTTCTTGTCTACAATGAATGAACAGTGATCATTAACAGATGGGTTGCCATTCATCAGTTCACCCTCAAAGACACATTTGAATTTAAAGGCAACTACTTTAGCATTTATTGAAAACTAAACTGACTCAATCATCTGATTCAGCTGTCAAATTTTTTAGGTGAAGCAAATCCAGACTAAAGAACAATGGCACTGGGGCTGATAATGTGCAAATAATAAAACATTTACATTTCAACAAATACCTGGACCTAAAAGGCCTAAAAGGACACTGGTCCCACACAGCAGAGATAGGGACTCGAGTTAGAGACTCGGACTTGAGTGTCACACAGTGACTCAGACTCGACTTGAGACTCATCCTCAAAAGACTTCGGACTCATGAACAATGTTTATTTTTTAGGAAACGTCTGATGAGCTTATTATTCCCTCCTTCCGTTACCTATAACCTGCTTACGTAACACCTGCTGCACTCGGCCGCACGTGAGAGAAGACATCAAACACCCATCAAACACCGGCAGCTGCGGTGCCATTCATCATAAATTTTGCCTTTAAAACTTCATACAACAAGACCCAAATAAAGAAGCGCTGAATGCAAATATGTGGTGAGTGAACATGTTTAGCTCAGCATTGGCCATCTAACGTTAGCTTGCTTCTTGCTTCAGCTACGGGAGGTTTACTCTGACTATCGTTTGTTATGAAAAGATGAACGAGCATTTGTTTACTTGCCAAACTTGTGGTGGTCGGTTAACGTAATCATTTACGTCCCGCAGGCTGCCATCACGTTAATTATTGCCGTTGGCTGGAAAGAGGTTAGAGGTTTGTTGATCATGTAACCGTACATTTTTATTTAGTTATAACCTAACATTACACTGGTTTGGGAGTCTGGGGGATGTGTTGACTTGCAGTAGTTTAAGCTGTCATTGATTGCATTGCACATTATAGTTGTGCTCTGTGAAAAACAGGTTACAGTTTATTGTTTTGAGAGTCTGGGGGATGTGTTGACTTACAGTAGTTTATAAGCTGTCATTAACTGCATTGCACATTACATGGTTGTGCTCTGTAAGTTAAAAACATGTTACAGCTTTGTTGACCGTGTAACTTTACAGTATTATTTAGTTAACTTTACACTGGGTTTGAAACTCAATAGGGTTTGTTGACTTACAGTAGTTTATAAGCTGTCATTAATTGTAGACGCATTGTACATTAGGCTACATGGTTGTGCTCTGTAAGTTAAAAACAGACCGATTTATTGTTGATTATGCAACGTCACAGTTTTATTGACTTACAGTATTTAATAAGCTGTCATTAATTGCATTGCACATTAGATGGTTGTGCTCTGTAAATGAAAAACACGTTAACAGTATTCCTTATAGCTATGAAGTTTTATTAGCAACCTGGATTGAACGCAGCATTTACATTTACTCATTTGGCAGACGCTTTTATCCAAAGCGACTTACATTTGAGGAACAACATACAAGCATCAACAGAGCATCAACTACAGATCTACAACTGACAATACATACTAGTAAGAGCAGCAATAAATACTAGTAAGAGCTCACAGTACATATCACATCAATGGGGTAAATACCTAGGGAAGGAAGTAACAGTTAACAAAAAGTGCAATCAATACAAGATCATTGTAGGGGATAGAAGAAGAAGAGCACAGGAAGTGCATGTTAGAGGTTAGTAGTTAGAGGTGTTAAGATGAAGTATTCTCGGAAGAGATGAGTTTTCAAGAGCTTCTTGAAGTTAGAGAGGGACGCCCCTGCTCTGATGGCGTGTGGAAGCTTGTTCCACCATCGTGGTGTCACAGTTGAGAATAGCCGGGACTGGGATTGCTTTGTGTAAAGGAATGGCAGAGCCAGGCGGCGTTCATTGGAGGAGCGTAGCGGCCGAAAAGGAACGTAAGTTTGCATTATGGAGTTTAGGTAGATGGGTGCAGACCCAGTAGTCACTCAGTATGCAAGCATTAGTGACTTGAATTTGATTCTGGAGGCCACAGGGAGCCAGTGGAGGTCACTGAGTAATGGATTGACATGAGTCCTTTTGGGCTGATCAAAAACCAGACGCGCTGCTGCGTTCTGAACCATTTGTAAGGTTTTCACTGCACAAGCTGGAAGACCTGCTAGGAGGGCATTGCAATAGTCGATGCGAGAGATAACCATGGCCTGTACCAGAAGCTGGGTGGCGTACTGAGTGAGGTAGGGCCTGATTTTCCTTATGTTGTATAGAGCAAAGCGACATGACCGAGAGACAGCAGCAACATGGTCTGAAAAGGACAGCTGGTCATCAATCATGACACCCAAGTTTCTCGACTTGGGTTTCTCCAACTTGGTTAGAGTGATGGTTGCGGAGTCAGTTTGTAGTTTGATGTTATGGTGGCTGGAATGACTAAGAGTTCAGTCTTAGAGAGGTTTAGTTGAAGGTGGCGAGCCTTCATCCATGCAGATAATGTCCGATAGACAGTCCGTGATCCGCGCCGAGACAGTGGGATCGCCTGGCGGGAACGATTGGTAGAGTTGCGTGTCGTCTGCGTAGCAGTGGTAAGAGAAGCCGTGCGAGCGAATGCTCGGCCCCAGTGAGGTGGTGTACATTGAGAAGAGATGGGGCCCAAGCACTGAGCCTTGGGGCACCCCTGTGGAGAGGCAGTGGGAGGAGGATAATTGTCCTTGCCACAAAACATTGTAGGAACACCCCGAGAGGTAGGATTCGAACCACAGGAGTGCTTTACTCGAGATGCCCATTGCTGAGAGAGCAGATAGCAGGATCCTGTGGTTGACTGTGTCAAAGGCAGCTGATAGGTCAAGCAGGATAAGAACCGAGGATTGGGCTGCAGCTTTAGCTGACCTTAGGGCTTCTGTTATAGACAGAAGAGCCGTTTCAGTAGAGTGGGCACTCTTAAAACCAGACTGATATGGATCTAGGAGGTCATTCCCTGAGAGGAATTCTGAGACCTGTTTGAATACTGCCCGTTCAATAGTTTTGGATTAAAAAAGGTAGAAGAGACATTGGTCGATAGTTCTCAACTTGAGTTGGGTCAAGTGAGGGCTTTTTGAGCAAGGGTGTAACCCGAGCCCTTTTGAAAGTGGTCGGGAAGGTTCCTGAAGCCAGAGAAGCATTTATCACGAGTGATTGTCGGGACCACAGTAGGAATCGGGTCCAGTGGGCATGTAGTTGGACGGCTCAAGAGTTCTGATACTTCGCTCTCTGTGAGGAGTAAACGAGGTGAGTGAACAACCACTGACCTGGGAGGGCAGAAGAAAAGATGTAGTAGGAGGCAGCAGGTGATACAACATTCGTAATAATAATAATTCGAGAGACTTGACTTGGACTCTAGCTCAAAGACTTGTGAGCATCTCTGCCACACAGTGATACAATTTGAACTTAGCCTTTATATGCAATCTCTATTGATCCAAGCTTTAAAATTGCATTAGTGCTGTCTGATATGTTTCATCTGTTCTTAATTTTTTTAATAAAATTTTGTAACAAGACACAACAGGCAAAATTAATCTGATGGTAACTTTATTTATGCAAACATAAGGCACACAATGAGGGAATATATTGCACCATTTGTTCAAAATAAACATGTAGTTAAATATATGTCTGAGGCTACGAGTACATACAGACATTGTGGACTTATATATAGCAAGTCATAAATCAAATGCTACTCCAGTGCTGAACTCAAAGAGTTAAAAAAGCATAATAGTATAAAATAACAGAACAACAATAAAAGTCCAAACTGTTAGGGATTGGCCTTTGTTTGACAGGGGCAACATTATCAGTAGTTGACTTGAGTTTGGTAATTATGTGATTTGCCATTTCACCACATTAGCAAAGTTGATTAGCTGCTGATGCAATGATTAATAGTCAGGGTGAGGGAGAGTTGCAGAAAGTGTACAATTGTCAGTTAAAGCTAAATTAACGAGACAATAATGACTAGCTTAGTATCCCAACGAGCTCATATGACTGCTAAGAAATGTGAGTTACTTTTCACATTATACCAACACTAGTTTGTTTAGCCTAACTTACTACTGAAATATTTTGTTATTCTTTCTAAAAGGTTAATAAGAACAGATAAGTCATTGTTGACCTAACGATGATAACACTTGGAAATAATGAAATGGAGAGTCTGGAGAATACAGTATGATATCTTACTTTGTTCACAAAGCTCTGTTTTCGTCAGATTGTCAAATGACACAACTGTGAAGTCTGGAAAAGAAATTCAGGCAGCTGGTGACAATTAAAAATATAGAGCAGTAAGGCTTACAGAAAACATCAACTTTTCTCTCCCTGCTTAGTCAATACACATACAGACATGATTTAGTTGATGCTAACGTTGATGTAGCATGTTGACTAAATGCAGTAAGTGTAACGTTATCATGTTATGAGCATGGATTAGTTCAACCTGCAGCTAATGAAAATATTACTGTAACGCTGCAGTGGGAGTTTACCCGAGTTTCCAGCTGCTGTGTGAAGCTGTCTCCCTGTCTGTCTATTATCGCTGTCACACTGCCTTTTTTCCGGGAGTATTGTGCTGATATGCGGCTCACTGCGATGTATGAAAGGTACGGAGCCGGTGTTGAGCTGACTCTGAGCCAAGAACATTGAAGAACGTGTCTGGAGAAAAGCCACAGGCTGCATGCTGCAATCTATCCCTCTTATGTGTGTTCTGACATGTCAAAAAAAAAAGTCGTAGCTTAATACTACAAAACTAACGTCATCATTTAATGAGAATTCCTAATATTTTTATTACCTGGCCTATACTCTGCATTAGCCTGTCTTTCAAACCATCTGACTCACACAGAACTGAATGAGACAGGGAGGTCTGGTGCTGGAGTTGCCACCCGTTCTTTAAAATAAGGAATCGTCCCGTATTTGGGAACCAAATAGAGCGTCTCGTTTTGAATCGATACGGGATGCAGTTTGTCCTGTATTTCCGAGTTGTCTTTAATGCAGCATCCCATGCAAATCATCCCACCCGCATTCTGAGAATCCTTCTCCTTTTCTACCCCTGATTGGGTAAGACTCGCTGCCATTGTTGGTTTCATTAATACTGTCAGGTTCAGGGCCAATAGGAGTCAGATAAGGGCGGGTCTCTTGGCAGAGAGTCGAGTTGAAATAACGGCGGCGCCAGCTCCAGAAACCCCCCGCGTCCCCTCTTAAACGAAAGTGGATGCAAAAGTACAGACGACGACGAGAGTGGGAGAAATCAAATGACCAAGCCTACTTGATGAGTATCAAGCCAAATTGCACAATTTGTTGGCCAGTGTTCTGTGTGGTGCACGGAGGCCTGTCAGACGTGTGACAACATGCCGAGGCAGTATAATGATTTAATAAAATGCATTAATTTTCTAATTGATCATGCTGGATTTCATATGCTGCCCATTTGTTAAGAAATATTGGTACAATGTAAATGAAGCACATGTCTACATTATGGTGTGATTTGTTTTTTTAAGGTTGAGGTATACAGTCAGACACACACATTCATTTAATAAGAGATAAGAGAGATAGGCTACTTAATGCACATTTAATTATTAAAACATAGTTCCTATGGGAAGAATATAACTATATGATATGCCTAACCAATCTATAGAATTGCATCCTTCAATACTACAGGCCTACTACATGAAGAGCTAGTACAAGATAGAATAGGCTGAATAAAACTGAAACAATATATAAATATATTTACTGGCCAATCCTAAAATGGTGTTGAGTTAAATTGAAAAATGTTTGTAGATAGGTTATTTACGTGTGGTTTCATTGTTTGGATAATATTACTACAAACAATTTAGCCAAAATCTGTGTTCACACCACCCTTCACAGTTACTTCAGCTTCATTATCAATTTCTCAGCAAGAACAGGTGCTCTGTGGAACTCATTAGGAGTGAGCTTTATCTGTCCATAGTTTTACTGTAGCTGTTTGAAAGACAAACAGCTACTCAGTGCTGCACGAGTACTGTACTTCTGACTAGAAAACATTTATAAAAAGGTAGTAGGCCTAACATGCTCTAATACTGCACCCGTGGCCTACTACTTCTAATCCACTGATGCTCATGGAAAATCCTTTGAAAAAGTCTTTTCAAATCGTATCAAAGCATTTTTTTTGCCTATTTAGAGTTAAGAAGTTATGGACATGTTGACGTTAATAAAATACAGTTCACATCCTATTTTGTGTTCTCACTGTCACACATTGTTGGCCTATGTTTATTATTGTCATAACTTTGTATTCAGCTATGACAATATGACCACTTCTCTGTAGAGTTGTGATAAAGAGACTGAGTGCATCTGTTCACTGATTTCAATAGCAGATAGCTTATTATAACATTCACTGATATCAATCTTAATACTTTCCTGAATTCATGTTTTAAGTTATGATATACCACCACTGGCACACCATCCGGCCTGTCGTTGCCGGGCCCCCGATGGGTGTGGCAGGTGTCCCTTATTTTTCTGTGTTGAAGGTGGCAACCCTAACAATGTTAAAATGTTGGATGTTTATGTTAAACATGGTCAAAACTTCCAATAATGTGGTTAATGTATTTAAAAGAAATCTATGTGAGCAAAAGCCATGGGTTACAGGAGGGGTGGTATGTTGATCAGCCTGCAAATAACCCACCTAAACAAGCAGTGGAGGGAGGCTTTGGCAGACTACGCTGGATGCAGCGTGTGGGAGTAGTAGATAAACAAAAGCAAGACAAGCGAACTAATGCCATAGCGAGGTGGATAGCTACATTCTGCATGCTGATTAGTTTTGGGGAAGATGTCGGTTCAATACAATTCAACTTTAGCAGCGGGCTGGCGTGAGGTGAGCACAACCGCGACAGTTTCACGGGAGTACGCCTGCTTGTCTCTAAGCCTTGTGCTCGACCACTTGACCTCACTCTAACAAGGACACTTGCTACTAAACATAGACTGTTAATTCTGCTCCCTAATAATAGTGTTTCTGTTGATACTTCATAAAAATAAAAAAAACACCAAGAACACAGATTTAATAATATGTTAACCTGTTCTGAAGGTGCTTGTTATGATCGTGGCCCTGGACTCTGATGGTAACTTGTTTTAACAAGCTATATAAAAATAATGCCCTGGCAGTGTTAAATAGCTTTGGGTTTATATTAAATTTGATCACATTAATATTTAAGTTGATTTACAAGAAATATTTCATTGCTACTGTGTAAAGGGAATACTGCTGCCTAATTTTTTTAGAAGTGTTTGTAAACCACATGTTATTGCACTTTTGTGTATATAGCAGTACATTTAAATTAAAAGTGCGCAGAAAATCATGCGATTAATCACGATTACATTTTTTAATTGCCCAGCGCTAATTAGCACACATGTTAAAATGCACTAGGGACACAAGTGTATCCATGAATTCTAAAGCAAATGTGAGAAACAAATTTACAGAATTACTTTATTCATATGAAATGTGTACAAGTTAAGCGTGAGTCTTAACTAGTGGTATTGCTACATCATCCTTTTGCCTACAAGGTAAACATTGAAGATAATAGCTTTGATCTCTGACTACAAAGCTGCATGAACAGTTATTTTTGTTTTTTTAGAATTGTATGTTAGTTCATTACATAATTCTCTTTATTATAGAGATTTATAGCAATCAGTACCAGCTGAAGTTATTTCAGTTGAAAAAGTCATGTACCTATTGAGCCTTTTAAGTGTGTAGGATTTAACATTGACAACTTCCAGTGGTACAATCAAAACACATGCCAGCTTTGCAACAAAAAAAAAAAAGACAATATTGTCACAAGGCTGTTGTGCAAATAAAGTTGGATTGATGAGTAATCACTTAAAACATTCCAAACAGTTACTGTGTGAACTTTGTGTGTGCGCACTACCAGCAGATTACTTGATTTGTTCAAAGTTTCCAGTCTGGTGCAGAGATGTCACACAAGGCCTCTGTCATCATTACATTGACCTAAAAGAGTGGGAGGGTAGATAAGAGAGCAGTTAGGGTAGAGCAGGATCGCGTGGAGGCTGTGGGAATGAATGATGTCTGAGAAACCGGTCTCAAACTGAAGAGACATGACTAATGTTTATGAATCTTGGGTCTGTCATGCATGTAAATTTGGTAAAAACATACAAACGTGTGACAAAGAATAGGAACAACCAATACTTAGTTCTGTGGTAAGGTAATAATTAGAACCCCTCCTGACCACAAGTCTGAACAAGCCCACAGTAGTACATGTGGAATCGCAGATAAACTATTTCTAAACACACTAACCTTAACATCTGACCAGGGACTAAGTAAGTAAAATAGCCTCCTGGCTAATTCTGGTGCATTTACAGCAGATCATCTTCAAATCTCGTTCATTGCAAACAAATCTTTTGAGTCATTTCGTTCATTTGAACTAGGTGGGTTATTGCTGTGGTGCAGCCCTCTAGTGGGCGATTAAAAAACAGTGCAGTTCTCAAACACGAAAGGCTACCTACCTGGTTTGCTTTAACTGACAAGTATAACGCACAAATTCACCTCTTGATCATTCTCCATCATCCCTCTATAAAGCCCCATGAGGCCACAACCAAATTCAAACCATGTAGAAACCACAGAAATGTGTGGTCAATATTCAATAGCCACTACTCTTGCTAAATCCGTCCATTTTAACAATCTTTCATGAGTATACAACCACACCAGTCATATATGTATTTATAATTACTCTCATACCTCTAAAGTGCTCATTCATACAGTAGCCTAACATCCCTATCCATGAGTAGGATCTATATATTATCAGATTTGCGGGGAATATATTGAATTAATAAGCTTGACACACTATATGCATAAAACACACTATTAATAAAATTTAACAAATTTAATAATAATCTAGACAAAGCCATCAAGTTCTTAAAAAAGGATTCCAGCACAGAGAGAGGAACAAAGAAATAAATAAATTTTTAACGCAGCAGTTTGGCAGGTCTGGACACAGTAATAGACCACATCAGGTCCGGATTCCACTGACAGAAAAAACAAACATGAGCATATTGCTCTCAAACACTGCCAGGTTGTTCACCAGTAAAGAGCTGGGAAACAGCACGACTCTGTTGATAAGGAAAAGTTGTGTTCTCTGGCAGACATGGATCAGCTGTTAGCTGTAAATACACCACAGGGCTAACGTTAACGTTGCTATGTGGCTGTGTTTTAATGAACGGGTCCGGGCACTGAAGTGGAGCAGACCTAGAACAACTCTCATGCTGTTAGCTGTAAACACTAGCAGGACTAAAGTTACAGTACGGCTGTGTTAAAACTATAGCACAACATCACTGCACTGTAATAATGTTATGCTTTATGAAATGTCACATAATTAACAAACTAGATATATAATGTCAGTCCAGTGACTATTAAATAAGGTCGGCTGAGTCGGTGAACTCTTTTAAGTCCCTTCTTAAAACATACTTTTATAGGAGAGCTTTTCCCGATCTTATTTGACTTTATTTTATCCCTTTTATTTTATTCTATTTTACTAATTTTATATTAAATTTTCATGCTCTTATCTTTTTTGTATTATTCTTTACACTTGTTAAAGCACTTTGTAACTTGTTTTTGAAAAGTGCTCTACAAATAAGGATTATTATTATTATTATTATTATTATTACCTGCCTCTCATTCTCCAGTGCTGGCAGTTACTCAGCCTACCAAATGAACGAAAGACTCCGAGGACCCAATGCGAGTAGTGAACACAGGGTTCGAGTTACGTGGGAGCTCAACTCCCATAGGGATGTTGATAGGCAAGATACTGCCATAGTGGTGACATGCAATATGGATTTTGGGAATAGGAGTTGTTATTCTATGTTTCTCTAAAAATATACTAAGCAGAAAACACATCATTGATACTTTTCTTGTCTTCATTTGCCTATTTGGTATTGAAGTAATCCAAAAGTATCAAATTACATTACTTTTATTTTGTGGTACTTGGATTACATTACTGATTACATTTTTAAACTAGAATGGGCATTTCCTTAAGAAAATGCGTGTGAGAGCTGCCAGTTATGTTTTGCGATTGCTACCACTGTCGGTGCAATGTGCGGCTCCATCAGCTAAGAGACTCAATGATGTGCTGCACACTTGTTCAAACATTTGTGTTAAGTTTGGCCCCCTTTTCGTTAACATGCTGTGAGCAGGGTTTTGTCCATGAATCTCTGGATCCGGAGCAAGACCTACTCAGATACACTGTGAAGGGAAGGCTTTCAAGTGTCTTTGTCAATCATGTCTTATTCTGACAAAGAAAAATTGGCTCCTAAGCACCAATAGAAGGCATGTTTTGCTTATAAACATTTTCTGTGATGGCTAGTCTGCTGTTGAAGAATAAAATAGGGATTGCTGAGGGACACAATGGTGGATGGGTCACAGTGGGGGATTGAACCCAGGTCTCACACCAAAGACAGGTATCTTATCCATTGTGCCATCACAGCTATGAAGTTAACCTATTAAGTCTCTCACAGCACAATTCTTTGGCTGTTCATTTATTTTATTCTTCAACAGCAGACTAGCCATTACAGAGCAAAACATGCCTTCTATTGGTGCTTAGACATTTTGTCAGAATAAGACATGACTGACAAAGAAACTTGAAAGCCTTCCCTTCATAGGTCATTTTAAAATGCATAAAAATGTTAATATAAAATCAACCATTACAGATATCAGCAACACCGGTAATTGCACCCATCTCATGAAGAAGATGTTCAATTCAAAAGGACAAACGGTACAGGAGAAGATAGATGCCAAAAAACGGCAGAATTAATTTGCATCATTAAGTTCCAACAACAAACAGCTGTGTAAAGTTTAAAGCTAAAATGTACTAACATTATGACCCGAGGAATTTGTGGTCACCATATTTAGTTTGTTACACCATAGGCTACAGGTGTTTAAAGCTGAAACCAGTTAACACTGGTGGCAGCTGCAGGATTCAAACCACAATTGGAATGGAGGTGCAGCTCCAGAGACTGACCTCTAACTGTACCACCAGCCAGCCTGGTTGTGATGATACAATTTGATGTGTTGTTGATACAAAATGTGTATTTGCTTAATAAAAAGAGGTTTACAGCTAACATTAGTTAGTGCTTGAGTAGCTGAACATAAAAATATACCTCCTGTGTCCAAACAGGGAGGAAGATACAGCAAGTTAAAGAATAAGTGACAGGGGGAGAGCTCAGCCTGCAGCTACAACAGGGAGTGAATGGGAGACGACTGAGAGCTGCAGCTCTCACACTAACAAGTAATTGTACCAGATTACATTTTTAAAGTAACCCTCCCAACCCTGCTACTGTGTGCCGGCGACAAGCAATGCTTAAAATAACAACACTTTAATATTACCATAATGGGCGGAATTGCGTCTAGGAGTTTCCAAGATTAAATATACTGGACTAACAGACTATGGGACATAACTGATCTCAGAATGCAGGGTTTTGGTCCTACTGCGTGTCGCTTCTCCCAGCCGGGTGCTGGTCAACGGCCTCACACTGGCGGAGATCCGTGCGTTCTCGGTTAGGACAGCTTAAAGCCATCAGCCAGTCGCTTTCTCTGCCAGGGAATTGCTCCAGAGGTCCGTCTTTTGTCGGCTTTACTGGAGAAACTCGCAGTGGGGCCTTCCCAACCCTGTCTCGGGTCAGAGGTTTTAGTCATCCTTTGTTACTGCTGGCGTGACCACTTGCCGGGGTCCGACCTCAGTGAGATTAGCTCGACGAATCAAGCTTAAAAGAAAAGAACTCGGTCGTTCTTCAATTAAACTAGTGTAACTTAACGGACTGATAATTTTAACAAACAAAAGAAAGAATATAAAAACAATTAAGCTGCTAAAACGAGGGAAAGCTGAGGTCGCGGCACTTCGCGTGTGTGGCTTGGAACAAACAAAGGCCTTAGCTGCGCCTGAGACTGTCTTTCTTTAGACATATTAAAGTTAATCAAAAAAAATCTATTGCCGCGTATTGTAATCAAATATCTTCCTACAATCAAACCTCAATTCTCAAACGGTTGTACCATTCTTAGTTAAGATAAGCAAGATACACGAATGGCATCAGATTACGGACTTGAAAAATACAGAGTGATATTTATACATTAACGGCATTTCAGACGATGGCCTGTAATACTTATTTCGTCCACTTGGGGGAGCTCGGGTTACATGACGATAGCTCTGATTAATCCTAAAACAATCTTCTTAGGTGGAAAATTAATCGAGTATAGGATGACATTTCTTTATCATCATTTCTAAAGGAGGTGTGTTACGTCCCCGCTCTCTAGGGGTAGGAGAGACGTAAACATAAACCAGATGGTTTTGGTATGGGTGGAAAAATTATTTATTAAACAGGCTGGTACACAAAAAGGTCAAACAGAAAATGGGCAAGTGGGTGCTGCGTAAAACAAAGAACCAAATATAACAAAAAGAAATCCCTCCTAAATGAGGGATTACTAAACTACTTGCAAAAGAATACACAAAAACTCTCTAGCCGTCGTTCAAAACCAAAACACAGGGAGCGCAGCACCCCTAAACCTAGTGCATCTAAAACAAGTATTTTCTAACAGGTGTGAGTGATCAGTGATGAGCTTCTCCTAGCCCAATTCTGCAGACCGATACTGGGATCAGCCCGGGTGAGTTATCAACTCTCAGTAACACACAGATCTAACAAACAAGGAAATGGTTGTTTCCACTAAGGACACGCACACACAGAGTTCCAAGTCGGGACCAGCGTCGGGGCAAACTACATGGCAAATGGTAGCTGCCTCGACCCAGCAGCAGACCAGCCTATTTGACGGTGTAGGCACAAAGGCGGTCCTGCAGGCAGCTCGGCGATTGGAGGAGGGTTGGTGCGCCGCTCCAGTCAGGATCATCGGATGTGGGAGGCGAGATTGGCCAGACTTCCCCGAAGACCAGCCAATCCCATGCATGTACCACATGTAGGAAGCAGCAACAGTGACACACGCAACCGTAAGGTGTCAGAAAGTATTGTGAACAAAGCACTGGTTACAAATAAAATGAATAAAGTCAGGTGACCTTGCTGAAAATTACAACACTGCAAAATTAACTTATTTAGATTCTTTTCAATAACAAATAGCAACAACAACAACATGGTAACATAACTACTCAAATGTAGTGGAGAGACCTAGTCAAGTAACTTTTAAAGATTTAATTAAACAAGGTAATGCTTTGAGTTTTGAGGAGACAGCAGTCTTTGTTTACACAAAGAAGTTCAGGGCTGTCACCTGTGTCCTGGACTTTCTCACACCTGGGTGTGAAAGGAGAATAACCTTTGATGTAAGGTAATTAAACAAAGAGGAAGGTCAGTTGCCATGGTAACGTGTGTGGGGGGGCAGTTTAGGGTTTCCTGCCCTCTCTTAAGAAGAGTTTTGATAGGCTGTTCAGGAAAACGCTAATCTCTGGTCAGTGTTCCTTTTGTCACTGTAACAGTCAAGCATCGCGTTATCTGGCTGCGGTATCAGAGGTGGCAAGTTTTACGATCAGACTTCCCAGAAACAGCACTTAGGGAGTCGCTCTTCCTTGGAGTCGCTTCGGCTGTCTGTAGAGGGTTGATAATCAAACCCCCTTTTCCTTTTCTCTGGGAGAGAAAAGGAATTTGGAGTAGTCCAAATTTATTTCATATAAAATGCACAAATCCAAACTGTTGGTACACAACAACTGCATGTGTGCTGACTCAGCAGGGATTCTATTAGAAAAGCTGTAGGTAGGTAGGTAGCTATAGGAGAAAACATAGGATATTTAAAAGCAATAGCAACAGAAAGCCTGAAAACATTAATGCATTATATTCTATACATTTTTTGTGTATTTTAAATTGTCACCTGCTCCCTGAATTTTGTGTTTCCCTTTACATAAATTAAGACTTTTTAACCATATATTGAGGCAGAAAAGGCAGAAATTGGTGCAGAAATGTTCACCAGAGAGACTGACAGTCGAATCCGGCTCCGCCCTCGAAGCATCGAATTTTCGACTAATTATTATTATTATTTATCAGGAAAAACACAAATCGACTTCGACACAACACCAGAACAACGTTACCTTAGGTTAGCATATTACGAGGATACAGCTAGCCAAATCCACCTACCTACACTTCTATAGTTTACCAAGTAGCTAAACAAGCAGAAATGTAAAAATGACAATTTATTGTTTTAGAGGGAGCTAGGAGCTGTCACTAACAGCAGGAGTCCTGTTGTCACAGTGAGGTTTACACTTGTATTACCATGGTCACTGTACGCAGAGTCCAACGCAACAGCCTATGCTCAATGGCCATATTTGGCAACTTGTGCTGTAGCTGGAGACGCTGCATAGAAGAACTAGGAGGATAGATGTTCGTTAAGAAATGGTTACAGCATCTAAACTCCAACCATAAATTGTTGTTTTTAGAATTGTGTTTGTGTAGAGATTAACCAAACGAGAAACAACGTGTTATTTACATTAGCTTTAGAGGTGCTGGTATAGGCACATTTAGCTGTTCCCTGTTGCGTTCCCTGTTTCCTGTCTCTCAACTTCAGCTCGGTATGCCATACCAGACAATCAATGACAACTGAAAACACACTCAGACATTATTAGAAAGGCAATACTCACGGATTTTCAGACTCCATCACATGTGGTGAACTCAACAAAGTCTGTTAACAGAAAGAAATTCCATTTAAAAAAAAAAAAAGCAATTCCATTTTAAGCAAATTAGATGTTTGGGATCAGCATGACAGTATTGAATAACAATCACTGCAATTTTGGACATGACTTTTCTGAAGACTTTGGTTTAAACGATAAATATGCAATAACTGATTTTTTTAGCCACTTGGGTGCAACAAGCTGTGTCATGGTCAGCAGTAGCCTACCTGTCCTCTATTAGCCTACCCTTAGGTAGGCGTTAATTCTCTTAATTGCATCCAGGTTTCACTCATGTCATTTCCTTGGTCTTAGTCAAGGGGATAAGAGAGAGTTCGAACAGTGAAGCTGACCAAAGCTTGCATGGAGGATTCCATGTAATCAGACTTCCCAGAAACAGCACTTAGGGAGTCGCTCTTCCTTGGAGTCGCTTCGGCTGTCTGTAGAGGGTTGATAATCAAACCCCCTTTTCCTTCTCTCTGGGAGAGAAAAGGAATTTGGAGTAGTCCAAATTTATTTCATATAAAATGCACAAATCCAAACTGTTGGTACACAACACCTGCATGTGTGCTGACTCAGCAGGGATTCTATTAGAAAAGCTGTAGGTAGGTAGGTAGGTAGCTATAGGAGAAAACATAGGATATTTAAAAGCAATAGCAACAGAAAGCCTGAAAACATTAATGCATTATATTCTATACATTTTTTGTGTATTTTAAATTGTCACCTGCTCCCTGAATTTTGTGTTTCCCTTTACATAAATTAAGACTTTTTAACCATATATTGAGGCAGAAAAGGCAGAAATTGGTGCAGAAATGTTCACCAGAGAGACTGACAGTCGAATCCGGCTCCGCCCTCGAAGCATCGAATTTTCGACTAATTATTATTATTATTTATCAGGAAAAACACAAATCGACTTCGACACAACACCAGAACAACGTTACCTTAGGTTAGCATATTACGAGGACAGCTAGCCAAATCCACCTACCTACACTTCTATAGTTTACCAAGTAGCTAAACAAGCAGAAATGTAAAAATGACAATTATTGTTTTAGAGGGAGCTAGGAGCTGTCACTAAAAGCAGGAGTCCTGTTGTCACAGTGAGGTTTACACTTGTATTACCATGGTCACTGTACGCAGAGTCCAACGCAACAGCCTATGCTCAATGGCCATATTTGGCAACTTGTGCTGTAGCTGGAGACGCTGCATAGAAGAACTAGGAGGATAGATGTTCGTTAAGAAATGGTTACAGCATCTAAACTCCAACCATAAATTGTTGTTTTTAGAATTGTGTTTGTGTAGAGATTAACCAAACGAGAAACAACGTGTTATTTACATTAGCTTTAGAGGTGCTGGTATAGGCACATTTAGCTGTTCCCTGTTGCGTTCCCTGTTTCCTGTCTCTCAACTTCAGCTCGGTATGCCATACCAGACAATCAATGACAACTGAAAACACACTCAGACATTATTAGAAAGGCAATACTCACGGATTTTCAGACTCCATCACATGTGGTGAACTCAACAAAGTCTGTTAACAGAAAGAAATTCCATTTAAAAAAAAAAAAAGCAATTCCATTTTAAGCAAATTAGATGTTTGGGATCAGCATGACAGTATTGAATAACAATCACTGCAATTTTGGACATGACTTTTCTGAAGACTTTGGTTTAAACGATAAATATGCAATAACTGATTTTTTTAGCCACTTGGGTGCAACAAGCTGTGTCATGGTCAGCAGTAGCCTACCTGTCCTCTATTAGCCTACCCTTAGGTAGGCGTTAATTCTCTTAATTGCATCCAGGTTTCACTCATGTCATTTCCTTGGTCTTAGTCAAGGGGATAAGAGAGAGTTCGAACAGTGAAGCTGACCAAAGCTTGCATGGAGGATTCCATGTAATCAGACTTCCCAGAAACAGCACTTAGGGAGTCGCTCTTCCTTGGAGTCGCTTCGGCTGTCTGTAGAGGGTTGATAATCAAACCCCCTTTTCCTTCTCTCTGGGAGAGAAAAGGAATTTGGAGTAGTCCAAATTTATTTCATATAAAATGCACAAATCCAAACTGTTGGTACACAACACCTGCATGTGTGCTGACTCAGCAGGGATTCTATTAGAAAAGCTGTAGGTAGGTAGGTAGCTATAGGAGAAAACATAGGATATTTAAAAGCAATAGCAACAGAAAGCCTGAAAACATTAATGCATTATATTCTATACATTTTTTGTGTATTTTAAATTGTCACCTGCTCCCTGAATTTTGTGTTTCCCTTTACATAAATTAAGACTTTTTCACCATATATTGAGGCAGAAAAGGCAGAAATTGGTGCAGAAATGTTCACCAGAGAGACTGACAGTCGAATCCGGCTCCGCCCTCGAAGCATCGAATTTTCGACTAATTATTATTATTATTTATCAGGAAAAACACAAATCGACTTCGACACAACACCAGAACAACGTTACCTTAGGTTAGCATATTACGAGGACAGCTAGCCAAATCCACCTACCTACACTTCTATAGTTTACCAAGTAGCTAAACAAGCAGAAATGTAAAAATGACAATTATTGTTTTAGAGGGAGCTAGGAGCTGTCACTAAAAGCAGGAGTCCTGTTGTCACAGTGAGGTTTACACTTGTATTACCATGGTCACTGTACGCAGAGTCCAACGCAACAGCCTATGCTCAATGGCCATATTTGGCAACTTGTGCTGTAGCTGGAGACGCTGCATAGAAGAACTAGGAGGATAGATGTTCGTTAAGAAATGGTTACAGCATCTAAACTCCAACCATAAATTGTTGTTTTTAGAATTGTGTTTGTGTAGAGATTAACCAAACGAGAAACAACGTGTTATTTACATTAGCTTTAGAGGTGCTGGTATAGGCACATTTAGCTGTTCCCTGTTGCGTTCCCTGTTTCCTGTCTCTCAACTTCAGCTCGGTATGCCATACCAGACAATCAATGACAACTGAAAACACACTCAGACATTATTAGAAAGGCAATACTCACGGATTTTCAGACTCCATCACATGTGGTGAACTCAACAAAGTCTGTTAACAGAAAGAAATTCCATTTAAAAAAAAAAAAGCAATTCCATTTTAAGCAAATTAGATGTTTGGGATCAGCATGACAGTATTGAATAACAATCACTGCAATTTTGGACATGACTTTTCTGAAGACTTTGGTTTAAACGATAAATATGCAATAACTGATTTTTTTAGCCACTTGGGTGCAACAAGCTGTGTCGTGGTCAGCAGTAGCCTACCTGTCCTCTATTAGCCTACCCTTAGGTAGGCGTTAATTCTCTTAATTGCATCCAGGTTTCACTCATGTCATTTCCTTGGTCTTAGTCAAGGGGATAAGAGAGAGTTCGAACAGTGAAGCTGACCAAAGCTTGCATGGAGGATTCCATGTAGGCCCAAAGATTACGTCATCACAGAGCTGCAGAGTAATAGTAGGGGAGAGCGGGGTATGTTGTGTCACTTTTCACACCATCTAATATTTACTGAGCACTGTACATCACAAATGTCAAACCAAATGAAAGAATGAAGACTTGGGCAGAAGTGTTGTATTCATTACATCTTCATATCTTATCTCATTATGGAGCTGTAGACTGCTGAATAGAGAGTGTGACAATTTGCCCCATCGGCAGGTAAGTTGTCACACTGTATAGGGTAAGTTGTCACACTGGATTATAAAACAGTTAGAACAATTTCAAATTGTAACCAGAACTAAAAGTAAAATCAGCAATCAAGCCTAGAGAATTTGGAAAATCAATATTTTAACTTAAAACAAAATGTTGGCAGAGCACACACTAAGTGGGACAACGTCTTTCTTTGAACTCTCTGGAGTGCAAATAGATCTATGCTAATTGAATATAATGCTGCAGATAACTTTATTAAATGTGTAACTTCTTAACTAAACAGATGTGCATTTTTGTATGACGTAAATATCTATCTGTATAATCAGACATGTGTTTAGAGTCACAGTTCTGGCACACATAAATTGCCCGGCCTGAGGTGCAACCATAGCAGGCCCATTTGTTGCATTTTACAAACTTAAACCACGTCTTCTTTGGAATACTGCATGAAAATGGCTCCACATAGATAGCTCCAAAAGAGATGTCAGCGGCTTACGTCAAAATTCTTAGCTGTACTTCTGATTGATTTGTTCTTCAACTTCACCTGCCTGACTGCCTTTAACATTATGTCAGGTGGTGTACTGCCATTCTCTGTCTTCTGTTGATAATTTTCTTCTTTCCTTCAAAAACACATTCCTCCTTGCAATTACAAATTAATTACAAGCTTATTTGTCTATTACCCTTGTTGCCTAACTACATTAATAACTGGATCATGTAGTATGTGTGTGTGTGTTTGTATCTACTAACATACTACATGCCTACGGTATAAGACTGTATATACTCTGTCATGAATTCAGTCTTATCCAGGCCTATGGCTGCTGCTGTAAACTACAGCGCATAATATTCTGTTTACAGTATCATTAAATACTTTTAGGCTACAAAAAAACATGTTCTGACCCGTTTTCTTGTTTCTCGTTTGCCAGACTGAATGATTGCAGCTTAGGCACGGTGCCAATACCTTCTGGCGCGGTCCGCTGTCCCGCTAGCCAAAGTCCACATCTCAGCGCACATAATATTATATTATTTAAAAAAGGTATATTCTCGTTATGGTATTCATGCCAATAATAATCCATGACAGACTGTATGAAGCCTGAAGACCTTTCCTATACATGGATGACTTACAGCCATCAAAAGGCAGCAGGTCAGCCTATCTGTTCCTGAGTCTCTAATTGGAGTGATGTTGCGCAGTGTCGAGCCCCAGTTACGCACGGCACATCTGCTGATGTGGGCGGCACGGTAGTACAGTGGTTAGCACTGTCACCTCACAGCAAGAAGGTTCAAACCCCGGTTTCCCCAGCTTTTCTGTGTGGAGTTTGCATGTTCTCCCCGTGTCTGCGTGGGTTCTCTCCGGGTGCTCCGGCTTCCTCCCACCATCTAAAAACATGCAGACTTGGTTGATTGGGGACCCTAAATTGTCCTTAGGTGTGAGTGGTTGTTCGCCTATGTGTGGCCCTGCGATGGACTGGCGACCTGTCCTGGGTGTACACAGCTTACACAGAATTTAGTAGTCGCTTTAAAGTTTTTAGACATATGACCATTGTTCCAACCAGGGGCGTAGGAGCGACTTTTATTTAAATAAAGCACTTAAATAGTTGATAGATAAATAGTCTGCAAATAGTTGTATTATCATCTCTATTGTTTTTAATATTATTATATAACTTGCATTGTCTATTCCATATTTATATATTTCTACATTTATTTATGTCAACTGCGTGTTGCACCTTATCACGCAGTCTGCGTGTAGCACCTTATCACCAAAACAAATTCCTCGTATGTATTAAACACTACTTTGCAATAAAGCTCCTTCTGATTATTAAAGTGGTTTAATTGCAGTAATATAAGCTGTGGTTGAACATTTAAAGACGCATTGTTAAAGAGTGTTTTGATTATCCTTAGATAAAAGGTTCTATGGTGTGGTGACTATTGTGAAGATGTGTTCATGGTTTCATACGGCAAATTTAAAGCTGTCATTAAATAGAGGGTCTAAAAGTGTGGAAATGAGCTAACTTACGGTACTGAATTGTCCTGAACTTTAATATTTGCATTTGCACAAATTAATAATTTGAGTTTTTAAATGAGGTTGTAGACGTTGGTTAAAGTAGTAGCTCTAAAATAAGTTAAAGGTACTGCTTGCAGAAATTAATCCCAAACATTTTACATAACATTCAAATCACTGACAATCAGGACATGCAAATCAAAAATGTCACTCCACACAGCAGAAACAAGTAAACCCTCAGACCTACCACCTGTCAGAGAACCATGACTGAGAAAATGCAAGAGGTGAACAAAATGCCAATAAACATAAAAGGGCCTTTTACAAAGCTTATGACTCTTGGAAACAGACTGCAAAGGAAATCAGGACAACAATGAAAGGTTTTTGCTTTGCTGAACAAGAAATTCGAACCAAACATG
This sequence comes from Micropterus salmoides, assembly GCF_014851395.1. Lineage (NCBI taxonomy): Eukaryota > Metazoa > Chordata > Actinopteri > Centrarchiformes > Centrarchidae > Micropterus > Micropterus salmoides. The sequence goes on from NW_024041278.1 coordinate 23,219, forward strand.
ATGTACTCAAACGCCAATATGAGCCCATCCTACGTAACCAAAACAATGCACCAGAGATAGTTGGGAAAATGGATACCTGTGCCACTCTTACTGATGAAATGCTTGCTCTGGGGAGTAAAAGAAGAGACGCAATGGATGAAGACTACAATAAGCGAGTAGAGAAAGAAAGAGTGAGGACTGTCTTAAATAAAGAATATGGATCTGTGTTCGGCCATACAAAAACTGACACTGTGGTTTCCCCGCATACTGACTGTTCCAGTGCAAGTTCCAGCAAACGACAGGACGCAGAAGCTGAGCTCGCAGCCAAAAGAGAGCAAGCAAAAACAATAAAGGACATGCACACCCCATCAGTCACATATTAACAAACTTGAAAATGAATGGAAACTCAAAGAACAGAAAATAGTGGCTGATTTGGAAAAAGGGAAGAGAGATGGCTAAAACTGGAAGAGGAACGAACAAAGCTGACACAGCTTAAGGCTGAAAAGGAGGTCCAGATAGCAGCGGCTGGAATGAGAGCGTATGACAGCTTTGAAAGCGACTATGAAGAGGAGAGAAATCCAGAAACACAAACACTGCATCGCTCCTACCCCAACAAACATTTACAGGAACGACTATAAATGAGGACACAGCCTGCTTAGTCCAAGCAATAACATTGAGCATAAAACGCTTGCCTGTGCCTTAGCCAACAACATTTGATGGTGATCCCATGAAATATGTCAACTGGAAAATGTCCTTCACAACTCTCATTGACTGAAAGCCCCTCTCAGCAAGCGAAAAAATGTTCTATTTAAAAACTTACCTCACTGGAGACGCATGGAAGGCAGTGGATGGTTTCTTCTATAGAAACTCAGAGGATGGCTATACAGGCGCCTGGAAGGTCCTGCAAGAGAGGTATGGCAACCCATTCATAATACAAAAGGCATTTAGAGATGAGCTCACTAGGTCTCCTTGAACATCTGAATGTGAACCAGTGACACTAAAACTGAGTACAATGACTGCTGTTGACACAGTTTGCATGAGTAAAGGCATCTGTGACCTTCAAGTTCGAGGGCTTCATTATGACACGAAACTTCCCGACCAAAGAAACTGTTGTAAAATGAGAAGTTATTCAAAAAGAGCAACACATTCTCATCCCAGGGCGTCAAATAGGCCTAATGACGCTTTGATAAAGCTTTGACAAAACCTCGGTATTTGACGCAAAATGTAGCATTATGAATTATGAAACACTTTTTTAAGATGTGGTTAAGGTTGTGAAATGGTCGCAGTCTGTTTAAGCTCAGGCACCAAAACTAGCCTACTTTCACAGCCCAATCTCAATTTCCATACTCTCAGACTTTGAGGCTGTTGTGAACCAACAGTGTGGATTTGTGCATTTTATATCAAATGAATTTGGACTACTCCAAATTCTTTATCTCTCCCTGGGAGAAAGAAAAGGAGGTGAGAAACAACCCTCAACAGACAGCCAAAGCGACTCCAAGGAA
>NW_024041279.1:0-7543 GCF_014851395.1 Micropterus salmoides
TGAAAGACTTCCTGTGAGGCTCAGAACAAACTGGAAATCGTTCAGCTACCTTCCCTGAATTATCAGGAAAAAAACGGAAAGGAGAGAAGGGTAGAGAGATAGAAAGATGAAACCTTAAAAATAAGAGGACTGGAAGAAGTCATACAGAGAGAAATATAAAGGGAGAGTGAGGAGAGGAGCGAGCGGGAGGCATACAGCGGGAAGAGATGGAGGCAGAAAGCATGTCAGAACAGGAGAGTCCTAAGGCAGACTGTTCTTTCTACATAAATGGATTTCAACTTATAGACTGCCTACAGTATTTTAGGTGAGTCAAATTAGAAATTAAAGAGATTCGGGCTTTGATTACATTGCCAAGCACTGATTGAATCTTTCGGTGCTCCTGTGGTGTGATCAGCTCCAGGCTGGATCAGGTTTGCCACACATACACACTGCTCACCTCTGTGTTTCGTTGTTATATTTGGGTCAAAACCTTTCTCGAGCTGTATCGAGACACTGTCTTGGGATAAGTCTTTGACCAACGTGAGAAAAAGAAAAAAACACATATGTAGAATAATGTGGGAAACTCTCTACAACTGTTCATAGATTTACTCCAACGACGTCTTTCACTATACTGTGTGTGACAGTCTGTGTGTTTGTGTGTGTGCTACAGAGCAAACATTATGTAACCAGAGGGCTTTATATAATTTGTTTTCACCTATTTTTTTTCCATAGTTGCCAGTTTGATTGTTACATAACGGTTTTTAATTGATTTATGCCTTTTTTAATTGTTAATCTCATTGGCATTCACTTCTCCCTTGTTATCTACATTACATAGAGTACAGCACTAATGCAAATAGGGTTGGGAATGTAGTTTTCCTAAGGGGCAATTCACACCTAAATGGCATTTGCAATATAGTCAAATGAAGTATGGATACCGAACAAGCAGAGAACAGCTCAAGTAATCAAAAACTAGTTATGATTCGAGAAGAAATCAAAAAGCAAAATGTTGATTTTTGGCAGATTTGTTGAGAAGGCAATTACAATAAATGACAAGATATTTTATGGTAAAACCTAGGACAAAAATTAATATTCTCTATTATGTGATGCATAAGTTGATCGTTCACTAACTGTACACTTTCTTAACTCTGGGAGTAGAAAAATACAGAATTACCATTATGATTACAACAGGTCATATTAGATGGATTGCTCAACAAAATTTGGCTGCATCTCTGCTGTCTCTTGTGAAACTTCTGCCATGACACATATGAAGCACAGTGTTTGTTCAGGCAGAGCACTGAAGTCACACTCACTTTCCTTGATCGGAGTCATTTGTCACAATTTCATTGGCTTATTCATTAATAATCTGTTCAGCTACCAGCTGACTAGTAACATCCAATCACATTCATACACAAGATTTATAACGTTTCACTGTTACTCTGATGCCAACTCTGACTCCCTCCACCACCAGAACCTCTTCTTTATGTCATTGAAGCTCTGGTATGGTTATCTTTATTCTTTTATTTATTTTAGCTTCAACAAAGTACTTCACACACTAACAATAAAATCAAACAGCAATTTAAAATCACACAGTCAATAAAACATGAAAAGGCAAAACCTTGTCAAAGCAGACCCCTTATTGCCTGCCTTTTCCGCCAAATCTAACAGTAAACCATTTGCACTAAATGATTAAATTCTTTAACACAAACTTCTCTGACGCTGGCGTAATGGAGCCAGTAATGTAGGGAGAGGGGTAGTCCCACTTGCCTTTAGGAATTTATATGGGCAGTGTTTCCTCACAAATCCTTGGCTCTTGTTAATTTCAAATTTGGAATTGGTTCTTTATATCAATCTGTTGCTATGAGATCATGCAAATATTTTGTAATGGAGAACAACTGTATATTAATCTGTCTTCCTTGTTAATACTGCCCACTTACATGGTTTTGATACACTGTACTGTAGGTACAGGTAAATAACAGATTGTTATTTATGAAAATATTGTTTGTTTTCTTTTTTTTTTTTTATTCTTTATTTTACAGGCAAGTCATTAAGAACAAGTTCTTATTTACAATGGCGGCCTGACAAGTGGGGTAACCACTTAGGGAAAAGGATTTAGGGCTGAAATAAATACAGTACATTAGAAATACATACAGTTTTAGCAATTACATAAAATACAATTAAAAACACAGTAGACAACACAAAATTATTATGTAGAGAAGCAACTGCAAGTGTCCGTGAACAAAACATAATAGTTTTGTTGATATCCTTTAATTGCATTTCCTTTCACAGCGACATACAAACAGTCATGTGAGGCGTACAAACACAAAGGCAACACATCAGGACATTATTACATAGACGTAGACGGCAGTGGACCAATCAAACCCCAGCTCATCTACTGTAACATGACAGGTAACACACAGATACAGCATCTGCTATATCACACAATTCAACTCACTATATTTGTTCATGAAAGTGTCATTTTATTTTGTGTAATTTCATCCAAATTGTTGATCAGATTTTTAAAAATTATTTCCCTCTTTCTCATTCTTGCTGTCCACCAGAGGACAAGGTATGGATGGTGATCCAGCACAATAACACAGAACTGACCAGAGTTCATTCATCCCTGAGAGAAACCAACATTTAACTCACTTTGAATACGCTTCTGAAGAGGAGCAGTTAGCAGCCATCATCAGCCAATCCGAGCACTGTGAGCAGGAACTGTCCTACCACTGCAGGAAGTCCCGGCTCCTCAACACACCGGGTAAGACCTAAACTCTTTTGTTGCATCTAAGGGATTTTTTCAAGTGAGGTGTTTAACTTTTAACGTTAAGCACTCTGAGTGTGAGATGGAGGAGAGTGGTGTGGTGTTGTTAGGGGATGGCAGCAGGCACAAAGTTTTTTACAAAGCAAGGTTTTCTGCAACTGAGGGATCTATATCGGGAACAAGAGTCGTCGTATAAAATGCTGATTTAGTCAATTTAGTAACTAATTAAAACATCAATTACATTTCTGTTGTGTATTTTCTCCTCCTCACTCTACTGCAGCAGCAAAAACTGTATCTACACCACGACTTGATTTATCAAGTAAATCATTAGCTGCTTTTGATTCTGGGTTCTGTTAGTTGTTCTTTTTTTTTTTTTTTAAAGGACTTACACGCACAAGAAATTTTATTTAGAATGGATGGTTCAAAGCAAGCACTTGCAACATTTATGCACATCTTAATGTCAAAAGAATCTAAACTTTAACATTTCTCACCTTCACTCATATAAAGAGTAAAATAAGAATACTTGAGTTCAAATTGCACTGAAGAAAGAAGTCCATCTTGTTATCACCAGTGAACCAGCAATTTGTACACTAAAAAACCTACTTATCAGAATGTTTGTGGGGGAGAGATGTCTTATGATAGAATAGCTGCCCATTGCAACACATCCACCAAGAAGTTGGACATTGCGGTCACAACTATATGTTAGCAGTACTGCGAGGAAAAATATTGGTTCCCTCAAGCTAATTCAGCTGTAAGGACGATTATTTCAAAGTGCATTGTGTGCCGAAGGCTCAATGCTAAGGCTGGAATACAAAAGATGGCTGACCTGCCTGAAGACAGGCTACTACCTGATCAGCCACCCTTTACCAACATGGGGGTTGATTTCTTCGGGCTATTTGAGATTAAACGTGGAAGGAGCCTTGTTAAACAATATGGTGTGATTTTCACTTGTCTCATAGTAAGAGCTGTGCACATTGAGATTTCTCACAGCTTGGATACAGATTCCTGTATCAACGCCATACGCAGGTTTATATTCAGAAGAGGGCAAGTAAAAATTATACACTCAGATAATGGAACAAACTTTGTTGCGGTGGAAAAGGAACTGCGTAAAACATTGGAAAACCTGGATCAGACAAAAATACAGAACACCATGACAGAAAAGGGTATCAAGGAAAGTAAGGAAAGTATTGAACTCTGTGTTACAGCAACAGACTCTTGATGATGAAGGACTCCAAACAGTCATGTGTGAAGTTGAGGCCATCATCAATAGCAGGCCGATAACCCCCTCAACAGATGACACTAATGATGTTGAAGCCTTAACAACTAATGACCTGTTGCTTTTGAGAACACAAGCCAATATCCCACCAGGAGTCTTTGACAAAGACTATCAGTATGCATGGCGTCGATGGAGACAGATTATATAGTATAGAGTATATAGCCAATCTCTTTTGGACTAGATGGACAAGAGAATATATGCCACTCCTTCAGGAGATACAAAAGTGGCTCACACCTCAGAGGAACTTCGCACCATGCAATATTGTAGTGATAATGGATGACTCTGCCCCTTGCAGCTCCTGGAGTATGGGGCGGGTGATAAAGACATTACCAGATTCCAGTGGTACGGTGAGACGAGTCAGCGTGTAGACTAATAACGTACAGGACAGACCTGTGAATAAACTGTGCCTGCTGAAACACGCAATGTGAACAGTTTGAGAATGTTAATAACAGTTTAAGTATATAGTTTTACATTGTGTAGTATGATTTATATTTATCAGTATAACTGATGTAGAATGTTATATGGCTCTCATGTTGATATTTCATAATTGTTCTGCAGTTAGCATATGCAATTAGGGGCTGGAAATGTAAGAGCCATATTAATACTCGTAATGCTATAATCTGGTACAGTGCATCAAATGGTAACGTTTATGTTTTACTGTACGCTGTCCCTTTTTAAATAAAGAATTTAGTAATCTTGAAAAGTGTTTTTTTTATCAGAAGTTACTGCCTCTGAAGGTTCTTGTGTGTCAAGCTTTAAAGCCAAGAAGACTGCTTAATAGTGGTGGTAAAGCCAATTGAGAAAGATTGCCGCTACACCCATTATCTGTCCAATTATAGCAGGGAAAACAGCAATGATAACATTGTCAAGACTTGGCAGGAAGGCTGTAACAGTTCAATAAAGTGTAGCCACAATAAAGTGTTGGTTTGTGTTGAAATCCTAAATAGATGGGCGTGACACAGGTAGATAGAAGAAGACAAATAGAAGAGGGAAAAGAAAACGACAGGAAGATCTTCCTATGTCCAATTTGATTTGCAAGTCAAGTGTTGACTTAAACAGATCCATCTACACAATGTGTTGTGATGAAACATAGATGACTGAAAATTCTCTGTTAGGAACATATTCCATTTAACTGTCAATTACTGTAGGATTCACTGTTTGATGATTAATGTGAAATCCATCTTAGTTTTGCAGTAACTGCACCATGAAGCAAAAAAATGGATTTTAGGTTAATGGTGTGTTTGTGTGTTTGTTACAGAGGGTGCTCCATTCAGCTGGTGGTTGGGAGGTCCGGGTCTGGGTCAGGTCCAGGCATACTGGGGTGGGGCTATGCCGGGCAGCCGGCAGTGTGCCTGTGGTCTGCAGGACAACTGTTTGGATTCACATCACTACTGCAACTGCGATGCTGACTACGACCAATGGTACTGTACTTTATTATGTGCTTCAGTTCAGATCCTTCGCATAATAATTGCCTTGAACTGCTAGCCAGTCAGAAAGGAGAAGTTTCCATAGCCATGGTAACAAATGATGAGGTTTGCATCAAAATATACATTGACAAGTGATTTATGGTGGTGTCTTACAGAAGATATTATAGATAAAATACAGTTTTTGCCATGCTAACAGCCCAGCTCTTGAAATGTCAATGTCAGTTTGGTCCAGACTCAAATAACTATTTGATGGATTTCATGAAATTTGGTACAAATATTAACGGTACGCATTTTAATCACTTCAGTGTTTCCCAGACCATGAATTCCATTGATTTTGGTGATCCCTTGACTTTAACTTTAGCAGCATCATTAGGCTGGCATGTAGCTTTGATGTCCCAACAACTGTTACGGATTGCCATGAAATTTGACTTTTCATCTGTCTGTCCAATACCTGCAAAACTACTAACAATACCATCAGCCTCTGCTGTACTTTGTGTTTGTGCTACTTAGCAAAGGTTAGCATGTTAATATGCTAAATTAGGATGTTGCACATTGTAAACATTATACATGTTTAACATCTGCATGTTATCATCATTGCATTGTAGCATGCTGACCTAACCATTAACCACTGTGTACAGCCCCACGTAGTCACTAGCATGGCCGTAATGTTGTTTAATTTTAAATCAAATTGGTGAAACCGCAAGTGTAAACCATAGTAAATGATTAAATATGTAAATATAACTCTAGTTCACTGTCTATAAAATAATCATTTGGTTGGACAAGCTTTGAAAAGAAAAATTTAAATGCATCTTTTAAGGAAATAAATAAAACACTGTAAGATGTATTTTGAAGAGACACCTATTGCTTCTGAGACTCTTCAGTAAAATGATTCAATGAAATCTGTCTTGCTGTTCAAATTAAGTCATTAATACGATTCAGTGTTTACCATCACATCCTGCCATACTGGACAGAAAATAGCCATGAGACAGCCGGGACGAATCCCATGTTATATCCAATCCTGTATTTAAATCCTTTTATCTAAGCTGTAAGCAATTCTGTATTTAGGTCACCTTCCAATCCTGTGAACAATTCTACAGTTAGACCCATTTTCCCATATTGTAACCAATCCTGCTACTGTCTGCATAGCCAAAGGTCTTCTTACTGTTATCTTCCCGCCTAAATCTTTGCGACTCCTTCTCTATGTTTATAGACTTTCTTCTGACATCAATATCTCATCAGGTTCAGCAGTGCTGTGTGTGCCTACAGTCCTAGATTTATTTTTTGACAAAATTTCACAGCAACAAAGCTGAATGTTGGAATTTGAAACGCCACCGAGCTGAGAGAGTGTGGTGAATGTGCAGATGAATCACTCAGCCTACGTTCATTCGAAAAACAGTTTGACAAAACATCAGCAGACATGTATCAGCTGAAATGCTTGTCTTCATTTGAACATCTAGCTGTAAACCTCCTCTTCAACATCATCTTCTTTTCCATGTCATCCTCTTCTTCTTCTCCACCCTGTCTCCCTCCACCTTTTTCTTCATCTTGTAATCCCTCTCCTTGTTTTGTTGTTCCCTTTTTCTTTTCTACTTACTTTATCTTCTGTGCTTCTTCCTTCTCATCATGTCGTCATTATGTTTCTCTTCCTTCCATTTCTCTTCTTCACCTTCACTTTCTTATCATCCTCCTCCCTGTTGTCTTTCTCCTTCTCCTCCTCCACTTGCTTAATTTGTCTCTTTCCTTTCCCTTCTCCACCTCTGTTCTTCATCTACTAATCCACATCCTCCTCATTTTTCACTTTCATGTTCCCTGTCTTCTTTTTCTTCCTTTGCTGCTCTCTTTCTTCTCCTTCTACCTTCTTTTCCACCCCTTTTACATCTTCTCCTTCTCCACATCCTCTTCCACATTGTCTTATTATTCTTTTCCCCTTCCTCTTCTCCTTCCGCTCCTCCTTGTTTTTTCCTTTCCTCTTGTCTTCCTCTTTCTCTCCTCCTTCCTCTTGTCTTCCTCCTCTCCCACCCACTTCCTCTTGTCTTTCTCTTCAACCCCACATCTTTCTTCCTTTTGTCCACTTTCCTCCTCCTGTCTTTCTTTTCTTTT
>NW_024041280.1:0-32545 GCF_014851395.1 Micropterus salmoides
TACACACTGCGCAGGTGTGTAATTGGCAGCTGAACGCAAAGGAACATCGTTGTGATACTTGGAAAGGAAGAAAACTTTACACAACGTCAGCCTGTGAGGTCCTCAAATCCTTTCAATTCATCGGCCATAACTGATGTTCATAACTTTGTTGTCAGCTTTGTAGTATTAAAGAGCATAAAAGAGAGATCATTCTCATTAAAATAAGGATTTGTGTTGATCTGGGAATATATGAGGTATAACTTGTATTTGGTAGTTAATGCGCATCGCAGGTGATGTTATGCAGTAATACAAAAGTAATGTAACTAGTAGGGTAACTAGTTACTTTCATCAGTGAGTAATCTAGTAAAGGCATTAAACTTTTAAAAAAATGTAACTGGTAATGTGTAATCCATCACATTTTTGAGTAGTAGCTACCCCAACACTGTCATAGACACAGAAAGCTTGAGACCTTGAGACAACTGTTTCCAAGTTGATCAACTACTTTCACACTATGGATTTTTGACTTTCATTTCAGAAATGTCTCATATGAGCAAACAGATTACACAAGGTAAAGGTCAGAATGAAGCTAGGATTGTACAGATTACATCTGAATGTAAATGATTGCAGTATTAATTGTGACTGGTAGATCTCAGCACAGACACTTTCTCCATGGTAAAATAATGGCCTTGTGCAAATCTGACACTGGGCTTTTGTTTGTTTTGTTGTGTTTTTTGTGAATAAAAAAAATGTGCTACTGTTTTATGTCAGTGGCATAAATCTGAGCTATGACAAGATGTTATGACATCTCTGTGAGACAACTGAATAACAGGGTCAACAGATTCATGCCTCTTTGTAAAATTACAAAGGTGTAACTCAGCAAAATCTTAATTGGACCGACCTGCACTGAGCTCCAGCTGGGCCCTGTCAGCTTTATTGATCTGCAGGCGGAGTCTGGCCTCACTTAGGTACAGCCAGACTGTGCCCTCCTGCTCCGGGAGGTCAAAGGTCAAGAGAAGCCCTGCCTTGTTCCATGTCCGGAACTGCAGAGCTACAGAGACAACCCCTAACGACCACGATGTTAGTCCTGGCAACTGTAGGAAGCTCTGGGAGTCAATGAACGTCACAGCGACTGAAACTGGTTCAGCACAAGAAAAAGGTCACATTGCCCTGAGAAAGACAGGAGGAAGGAAGATAGAGAAATGATTATGAAAGAGATAATAAAACATGAATATTCATCATCTGCAGAGGTTGACTGTGTTTGACTCGATGTCACAGGGGTCTCCTCAGCACCTCCCTGAAAAGGACACCTGTATTACCATATTGATATTAGCTGAGCAGCTAAAATAAGCTAGAAGACCTGACGTTTCAGGGTCACACAGCGTTTGAACTCACTTTCGCTATTTGTCTCACATCTCTCCACAGCATGGCATCGGTAAATAGATATGATACAATGGATAAACTGATTTCAGACTTGAACAATGGCCTTCAGAAATGTTGCAATTCGATCCAAAGTTCAAAGGCAATAGCATGATTTAAATCCACATTTCCATAATGCATCACAAAAATCTGAATGTATAAAGATATATGGTTAGTGTTCTTTTAGAATGTATTCAGGGAAGTCTCTCAGCACAATGTGAGGCACAAATTGTACATTGATTACCATCATCACGCAAGCATAAAATTCATATTAAATAAACTTTTCTATGATTACAAATATGGATCAGTGCCAGTTTCTCTCTTTCCCTCCTCCCTGTCTCTTTATATCTTCACTTCTCCTCATTCTCATTTTCTACATCCTTTCCTCAATTCTCTGCTTTTCTTCTCTAGTTTCTTGCTTTGGGCTTTGTAACTCCAAAATTTGCAAGTGATGACATTGGTGATGATAATGAAGGAGATTACGACAATGCTAATGGCAATGATGATGATGGCGGGTTTAAAAATAAAGAGGATGATGATGCAGATGGTGAAATAATGATAATGAAAATAATAATGACAGTGGCTGTTGACAGTGATGAGCACAAAGAGTCTGAAAGTTTATCATTATAAAAAGCATTTGATTATAATGCCAAAAAAGAATATGAACTGAGAAACTAATTTGAATGTTACATTTTTACAAATTGCTCAATAAATGGTTCACTATAGATGCAACAGCAGTATAATGGTAGATATACCAAATTCTTGTAAACAACACAATGTACTGAATGTATGTTATCTCACCTTAAACAGTACCACTATATAAACCAGTCAATATACAGGAGACACACAGTACACAGTTTAGTGACATCATAGTATGCAGTGATACATGACCAAACTGTAATAATGAAAATTCATAATAAAAAATATATAACTTGAATATATAAATATCATGCAAATAGAATAAGAAACTTCTGCGATGTCACTTGTTTTCTAGTCAGTTTCATCTTTTAGCACTTACCCTCAGAGACAAATCTTGATGGTCAACATCCACACAGAAGAAGTAGAAAGCAGAAAGCAGAGCCCTGAACTCTTTCAGAGGGACAGCACTAAGTTACTGGTATGTGGATGACACTAGGGATCCAACGATTACAGATTTTGTTGGTACGGTTTTTAATAATTAATTACATTAACAATTATATTTCTATACTATGTAAGTATTATTAATATAAGTGGAATATTAACTTTTATCCCCCAGGGGAAATTGTTATTAAGGAGGGAATAAACTGAACTGTTACTGTTATCAACGCTCATCCATACATATAAGTATTAGTGAAAATGAGTGTAGTGTTAACTGAAATGCAGTTAATTGGTAGCCTATAGTCCTGAAAGTCTATAAGCTCCTGATGTTATGTTAGTGTTTTACACTTGGCAACATTTTCTCAACACAGACAGAAGGAGGAAACAGGATGTAACGATAAATGTTAAGTGACTGAAGGTCTTGAGAGGACTATGTTCTGTCTTCCATAAAGGCCCTTTGAGAAAAGAAGCGATTTGCACTACGTGGAAGCTACTTGCCGCTAAAGTTCAACTACTTTGACCATGGCGTGTGCGCGAGCTCTCCGTGCGGTGCATGTTGCTTGGCGCAGCAACAAACCACCCTGGCGCGGGACAAAACATTGAAAATAATGGGCCTCAGCGCAGCGGTGCTGTCGTTGAGGTGAGTCTGAAAGGTTACATGCTGCTTTGTTTGTTTACCGCTACGGCATCGATTGTAAGTGACACGTTTATTCAGATTAACTTTATTAGCCATTTGCAGTATAAAACCACATTGGAAAAGAATATGCAAGAAGCTCAAAGTGCAATGTCACCACATAAAAAGACATAACATAAAACAGACAAGCAAATGCCACATAAAACTCACTATACAATAATTTTATATTTAATTCCCTACCAACTTGCCACATTATTTAATATATGTATTAGGCCTACCTTTACTTTGGCGTGCAACGCTGGGTGGTGATCCCGCAGGTGCTGCGTCAAGTTTAATTTAGGTATTCATTTGCTCCTTTAGCAGCAAACGTTTAACGGCAAGTTTTTGAACAGGTGATCCGTCATCTTCAGTAACGCCCTGTTCAGACTTGGTGTACCCAAAATTCTCCCACACTGCCGACTTTAGCCGTTTCTTTGGTGGAAATAAAGCTTCACAATTTGGTCCCTCTGCCAGAGTTTAGCGAGTGTGCAGTAGCCTCTGATAAGCATGACACTTTAAGCTGGTGCACTGCTCGTCTAACTTTGTTTTCGTTATGTGCAAGTTGCCACAGTTTCGTTTTGTGCAACAGAAATACTCGGTGTAGCAGCGCCTTTACGATTAATTAACCGTGACGTTTTAAAGTGGGGTTAATAGTGAAATCCGGTAATCGCTGCATCCCTAGACAACACATGGGTCAAAATTTAAAACCCATGGCAGGCCTTTACAGAACAAATGACATTACATTTCATTAATTCATTTAGCTGACACTTTTATCCATAGCGACTTTCAAGTGCTATATATCAGGTTGCATGCCTCTGAAGCAACTAGGGCTTTCGTGTCTTGCTCAGGAACACATTCGTGGATGTGTCACAGTGGGAGTTAAACCCGGGTCTCTCACACCAAAGGCATGTGTCTTATCCACTGCTCCATCACCACCCCCACAAATCATCTTGGTGGACAGTAACATGAGGTTACTATGAAAGGATGTCAGCAACAACAGTTTGGCTTTCATGGACTTTGCCGTCCACATTAAAGAACCCACACACACAGACCAACACTTGCTCTTGACTCTCACCATCCACTGGAGCATCAGCTAGGGGTTATCAGGACCCTGAACCACCAATCTGAAAATATACCAACCAAGTGCCCAAGCCCAAGACAAGGAGCATAAACACCTGAAGGATAAAGCTTGAAGCTTGAAGCTTAAAGCTTGTGGATATCCAAACTGGACTATTGTGAAAACAGCCACAAGATCCAGGAAGAACTAAACAACCACTGCATAAACATGGCTCAACACAGACGGGCCAACTCCTCAGGTCAAGGGACGCTCTTTTCAGGTCAACAATGTAGTGTTGTAGTACTCGAGAACGGTCTTGGTCTTGAGACCGGTCTTAAGACCACTTTTTGATGGTCTTGGTCTCGTCTCGGACTCGACAGCATTAGTACTCAGTCTTGTCTCGGTCTCGGACATTGAGGACTCTGGATTTTATTTCAAGACCAGTCAAGACCATAACTTTGGAAATATCAATAAATTACTTGTGCACTGTCTGATTTATTTGTTAACATCTCAACTTTGATTGGATGTAAAACGTATTGCTTTAAATGCAGCCAATAACCCTAATTAAAAATGTGTTGTTACCGTTAACGACTGTCACCCCTCTCTGCGATGGGAAGCATGAAAAGGAGTGTTGAAAGATGGTTAAGTTGATTTCAGCTCTTAGTGTTTGTATGTGCGTGTTTTAACGGGAATGTGGATCTTTCAGATCAATTTGAGTAGTACCTACATATGATCTCGTTCCACATTTTATTCATGTATGTGGGGAACTGGTCTTGGTCTTGACTTGGTCTCACCCTCCCTCGGTCTTGGTCTCGACTTGGTCTCAGTTTGGGCGGTCTTGACTACAACTCTACAACAATCCTTATCAGTCCTTTCATCCCTTCCCAGGATGAACTCTCACGTGATGGTGTCGACAGTCATTCAGACTTGACCTCAGGTGACTCTATGTCCATAATGACAGTTGTTTCAACAGCCAGGAGCACTAACAAACCAAGTTGTATCCATCACCTTGATAACGACCCCACAGAGGTTAAATAGCTGGTCTGCCTGTCAATTAGAGCTAAAGAAGCCTCTTGCATGAGATGCAAAATGTCTTCCAGTATCTTAAACCAAATCCAGTTGGCCTTGATTTAACCTCCTTGATTTCCCTAGATAATCTTCACAGAAAAAAATTTAAAACATAAAGTGCCATGGTTACTTAATTATTTCAAATTGTTTCAGAGCTCCAAATTTGAATTGAATTTAGCTGCTGAATGTATAGAGTTTCACCAAGCAGTAACTGTAACTTAACCCATCCCTCCATGAATTTCTAGAGTGCTAAACAGATGTTTTGTTCCTTAAAAACGTTCGTGGCCCTTGTACCCCATTCCAAGGGGTCACAGACACTCAAAACCAAGTTCACTCTTCCTCACATTTCTCAAACATTTACTTTCAAAATACTGGAGAATTTCATCTTTTCATTACTAAACTTAAATAAATCTTTTCATTACTAAACTTAAATAAATAATAAAATAATAAACAAAATAAACAATCTAAAGCGAAAACACTAGTTGAACTGTTCAGGCACTGTTTTGCTACAAAGGGTGACAAGCCTAAAAAATTTGGAATCACTGGTCTACTGGAAAATAAACAGGACTTTGACTTCTGAAGCCCATGGCCACCTGATTTAACCCTTACGACATCTCAACTCTGTACCTCCCCCCCTCTAAATTAACATTTCTCCACAGTCATCTATTTGTCCTTCTGATAAATGCTGAATGGTAGATTTCCATAATGACGTTCCAAAGATGCTGAAACAGAATAACTTACCACTACAGAGACCTGGTGGTTCTTCTTTTTAGCCAGGTCTATCAGGTTGAGGTCGTTGTACAGTAGGTTTTCCAGGCAGCCATGGAAGTTCCTGTTGGACAGAATGGGTTTCTGCAGTCCATGGCTCTGGGCTGCTCCCAGACTTAGCTGCACAAGAAATCAACACTTGTGAAACATGTAAAAACAAATGTGTAAGCACCCTTGTAGGCTTCAGAGGCTACTGTAAAAAGTTTGTACATTTTTCATTCACAGATACTCAGACTTCTACTACTAGAATACGGCTAAATGCACAACCCTGTCAAGTTTGTTTGTAGGCTAGGTTTGTTTCTTCTCCTTTATAGAGAACTGGCTGTCGCTGAGTCTTGTTTGGTTTATTTAAGGAGAAAATTACTCAATAAATGAAATGGTGATGAGCCAATCAGTAAACTACAAAAACAAACTTTTAGCCCAGTAAACAAGTTGGCTGGAGAAGTGAATTATGATGACACTTATATTTATATATAGTTAGTATGAAACATTTTGACATTTTGAGATCCAAAGTAACTAACATGAATGTAAGGTGATTATAGCTCCCATACAATATACTATAAAGGATAAGACTACAAACGTTCTCCAGCCACCTTTTTATGTCTACATACACAAACAACACATTTTAAAGTACAACTTTATGTGTGTTATTTTGTTGTGCCCTAAATTCTGTCCATTTCCTCTGACCTGGTGAATGTCCCAGTGGCTGAGCTCAGCCGGTATGTGAACCTGGTGAGTGTTTTTATCCACGGTGAGATTGAGGTGAGTGCTGAGCCGCTCCAGCTTTACATGGTGCCAGTGCTGATCATCAAGCAGACTTCCCAGAGAAACAAGAAGCTGACCGCTAGAGGATGAACTCACACCTGCAAGAGGTGAGGATGTGAAAAACAATCAATGATGGGGCATTTCATTGCTACTCAATGACTTCAGTTAATGCAGAAATCCTCTTTTGCGGACTTCCTGCTGAGGAACTTTGATTTCTTTTCTGAGGTGTGCACCTGAAAAACAATTCAAGGTCAGCATTCTGTGTGTCCTCCTCCAAGGTGCATTTTTAACAAGGACAAACATGCTTGAAAAAATAATTTTAAAATGGCTCTTACTTCTGGCAGTAAGAAAACGTAAAGAAAGGTTCTTGTTTGATTTATCAAAACAAACGTTGCAGCTTCAGTGGAATGTTTTCATCTTTATTTCAAACAGTGAGCAGGTCACTGAGGTCACCCTCTCTCATTAGAGCGCACAAATCTGTATGCTGGCTGGTATGAGGACCCACCACAATAAATGATGATGCTACAAAATGACAGCAGGACATAATTAATGACAGACCAAACACCAGCAGGTCCAAATTGGTGGATCCACCTCTGCATCCCCTAATGTGTTGGGAGAGAAAAATGTTTCTGCTGACAAAAGGAGCTACAACAGAAGGACCGAGATACACCAAGTCATTAATAATGAAGGATAGATTTTGAATCAAATTTTGATTACGGGGTTGATTGCTTATGATGCCAGGACTGTCAATCAAATCTGATCGAACCACAACCACTCAGTCCACCCTAGTTGTTGAGTGTAACACTTTTAATAAATTAGACCTAACTATGTCTTTTTCTTTTTTTTTCAAACCTGATTGTATAATCATGAATATTTTATGTTGTAGTGAAATATTACAGAGATTTCGGGGGCTTTACTGAAAGTATGGAGCAGCAGGAAGTAATTTGCTTAGCTTGGCATAGAGACAGGAAGGAGGAGGAAATAGCTAGCCTGGCTCTCTCCAAAGTTTGAAAATACACCTACCAACACCTCTAGAGCTTGCTAATTAAGATTTTAAATCTCATTTGTTTATTTAGAAATGTGAAACAACTATTTGTGGTTTTCAAAGGAGCTGATGTTCACCAAGAAGCATGTTCATTTGCGAGCTTTAGAGGTGTTGGTATGCTGTAAAACATCATACATGAATTTAGTGAATCTTTTATCATTAATTGAAAAGAAAAATATATAAGTTATTGAACTTAATTCAGTTAGTTTTACAAGTTTAGTTCAGTTAACTCACATTTTGAAGGCAGCAAGGACACTTATGTTTTTAAGTCGAACCAGCCAGTCAAATCAGGTAAATTTATAGCCCAATTTCACAGAAAACTAATTTGATTCAAGGGACTTAACAGACTTAACCGCTAAAATGTTTTACAGTGTGCATATTTGTGAACTTTAGATGGAGCCATGCCACCAGTTTTCCACCTGCTTCTAGCCTTTATGTTAAGCTAAGCTAATCACCTCCTTGCTCCAGCTCCATACTTAACATACAGACATGAGAGTTGACTGCAGCATCTCCCAAAATGTCTAACTATTCCAATGTACCTTTCATGATTAGGTCATTAAATGAGGTGACATATTTGGTTACAGCTTAAATAATTGGTAATAGAGAGGGAGCAATCAATACCATAAATCTGAGGGCAAACAATTACAAAAACACTTAACTTTCATTTATGAAACTCCCTCTTCCTTTCTTACTCTGTCAGTCTTAATTTTCTTCATTCCCCCCTCCTTGCCTGCATACCATGAGGACATTGTGAGGCAATAACTGCTTGATTTATCCATACTGAGTGGACTAATATTGAATGTTCTTGTCTTTAAGCTGAGGAGTCTGCGCTGAACACTAGTTTCCACTTTCCAGGAGTCGTTCCAGACAGCTCCCTGGGGCAATATCACCTTATCATATCCTGTCTGCTATTCCATTATGGCTCTTTGCTCAAGCTCTAAATCTGTTTATGAAGGACGACAATGACAGGTCTTATCAGGAGACAGACTGTTATAATTGTTTCAGTATTTCAGCATCACGTGGTGCTACTATTTGAAATACAGCTTGGCTGTAAAAATAATGTACTTTCTCTAAACCAATTCTCAGCTTTAGTCACAGTTGGGAATTGAGTTTATTATCATAAAACAAACTAGAAAAAAAAGGAAACAGTCCGGTCATATTCATGGCAAGAATGTCACCGCTGTGTCAAGTCTCTCTCGGTCTCTTCAAATCAATTCATTGGGACCGTTTGTCCACAAAAATGTCGCCAAAGCATGTTCATAATACATAAAAAATAACTTTTGGACTGAAATAATTACTTCACATAAAATGTTATCACATTAATAAAACTTATCAAGATCAGGAAAAAAAATGGAAGTCGATGGAAGGTAGAAATTATTAGTTAATTCTAAGTGTTTAAGTCATTTTTCAGGCAAGATGCCAAAGATTTTCTGTTTCCAGCTTTTCGAATGTGATGTGTGAACTAAATATCTCTGGCATTTGTTCTATATTTTGAGAATTCTGTTGCTGCACACTGAGGGAATCAGCAGCAAGCAACTAATTATACCGCATGGGTGTGTTACAGTAAGTGTCCCATGGCTACCTTAGCAGTTTCATCCTCCTCTGAAAATATATAGGCTCCTGACTGAAACTCTTATGAGTCTGTTTACAACAGAATCTCTTAGAGGTTCACTGTAAATCATTGTAGAACAAAATGGAATAGAGTAAGTAAATGCAACAGTAATCATCATAATTCATCGTCTTCTATTTCTCTGCCAACTGGCACACTTTGTCCAGAGAGATTCATTCCTTTTCAACAGTGCTCTGCAGATGCCTTGGGGAAGATCTGGTTGTAGCTTTTGCTGCTCTGTGATTGGTGAAAACCTTTGTGATCATGCTGATTTTTGTTACCGTAAAATCTGAAATATAAATATAGCACAGCCAGCAATCACAAACCAACCACAGCATGTCCTTATTATTGAGGATGCAGAGAAAAGACAGAATTTCACTTAACATGCAGCTTGTCCTGCACGCCTCTCTGATGCCATCCTAATTTAGTCAGCAATACTTAACACCATTCATCCAGAATTCACTGGAGCAGGACACACTAGCCCTTAGTGTGTTTACTGCTGTGTATTACAGCTTCCCTGTGACAGTTCAGAAGTGAACTGAATTATGAAGCAGTGGGCTACATTATAGCAAACTGACATTTTGATAAATGTAAAGTAGAAAGGAATTGAGATGGTTTTGGATAGCGGACATAAATCCTAATGAGCCAGCCAATTTATTCCAAATGCTTGGACAGCCACAGGGAGATAGAAACTGTGTCTCACTGTTGTATTTATCTGTTTGTTTGCCAGTCTATCTGCTTGCAAACGGCCTATTGGTCTGTCTGTATGTCTTTCTGTTTTAATTCATCATTAATTTATGCTAATGAATATTGTTTCTTACAAAAACACATCTGCGCTGGCGAAGCTCTTTATGTTTGTGTGTAAGCTACACAAATCCCTGATGCCTAGTGTTAGCCATCATTAGTCATCTTTAGTTCTTCTGTGTCAGCTTGTTTTCCTCATGGTGTGACATGTATTCCTGTTAAAGAGAGGCCCGGGACAGACAGGATCAGGTTGCCAAATGGGGGAGATAACTATGAAGAGCCTCAGGGAATAGCACACACTCTGGAACTATGAAGATAATGCATCTAAATCTTCAGGTTTTATTATGCTCCCCTATTTTGAGCTTCTCTTCTCCTCTCTTCTCTTGAGCCATCAGCCGACTGTGGAGGAGCATGCTGTGGCTCAGGGTGGATGCTCTAAGCTATTGATCTAAATTACACTGTCTGCCGACTGCAAACTCCTGGGAGAGTGTGAGGGAGGGAGGGGATGTGTGAAAGAAAGACAGAGGACTGAGAAAGACAAAGAGCATGCAATTGAAAAAGGCAAATAATCTCCTCTGAAAAAAAATGTAGCAGGGGCAGAATTGTGGTGACATATGAGAAAGGCTGTGATAAATAACAATGGAGAGAAGAGGAAAATAGAAAAGGCAGTAAGGGGCAGCCAGGCAGGCAGGAAAACAAAGAGAGCTAGAGAAAGAAGCTTGCAGTGACAGCACTGTGATTGAGGCGGAGGATGTTTTTTTTCCTCAGTATTGGCTTATCATAGCTCAATCTAATCTCTGTTCCCTTACAAAAACGAGCAGTGTTTATTTTCGTTCCCAGCTACCCAGACTTCTTTAAGGAGTTTGTTGACTATCAGCTTGGGCTAAGCAGGGAGATGTGACAGGCGTCACTCAGGGAGCTGATGTCAGACTGATGGCTTTTGCAGATAACACCTCTCTACCACTGACAGATTTACATTCCTACATTTTCATTGTAGGAATGTAGAGAGGAAGTGACAGAGGGAGGTTAAGACAATTGTGGAGGATGGAGGAAAGCAGAAAGAGAAGTATAAACTATGTCTGAACACAGCAAATTTAGATTATTTCCAAAATATCCTCCATTTCCAAGTAAAAACACCCAGGATTTTTAGCATGTGTGTGCATCTGTAAGGTATGGCCCTAGACAGCGGGAGGCGAGATTTTCTTTGAGAGACCTCCTGCTTTGCCTTTAGCCGATAACTATGAAATACAACTTTAAACAATATATATGTTTAACCATATAAATAACTATATGAAAGTATTATTTGTTTTATGAGGAAAACATGACACTTTGATATTGTACTAACACAAGGGCAATAACATTCCTGCAATCTATAAAGTGGGAATAATCCTTGATGCTGCGATGTGGCCTAGGTAATACTTGTGATTCCAGCAGATGTGCCACTGCACTTTTCAGAACCAGCCCAGAACTGGCTCTCCACTCCACTGAGAATACGCGGCTGGTCTATTTTTGACGGAACCCTTGTCAAGCTATACAGAGAAGATTAAACCAGGCTGGTACAATGTACCCTACCTACCCATGGTAGAAGCACAAAGATCAACGAAATATGACCAAATCAACAAAATCAGGTGGGCAAAACACTTGAGGGCCAGTATGGAGAGGAAGAAGGTTTCAGTGCACAAACGGTCATGAAACATATAGTTTTAAGTCAGAACTATTCTTTAATTAAGCCCTGTGTTAACATCAAACTTAATTTAGGGCAAGAAATCCTGTTTTTCTTGGGAAATGAAGGAACGGTTGGTGAGCAGAGTGGCAGTGTACTCAAGCAGCCAGATGGCATGGTTGATGAGAGGTCTGCCATATGGTGATAATACGACGGCCTGGCAGTCCAACACCACCTCAGGTTTAACCTCGTTTACACCAACACACATATTCCCTCCCATAGTCTCCACAGTACTCCATTCTGTGCTAGCCCACTGTGCTCCACAGAGTTCATCCTTAACACATGTTGCTAGCATCCATCATAGATTAAAAGAAAGAGAATATGAGAGAGGATGTCAAGCTGAGAGCAAAACAGAGCGAAAAACAGAGAGAAACAGTTGATTGAGGGAAACTGAGTAAAAAGTCTTGGAAAAACTTGGAGAAAAAGAAAAAACTAAGGTAGGAGTAAACATGTTTTCACCAACAAATATTGCTGTCCGCCTTCAGAGTCAATAAACAACATCCATGCTTTTCTAGTATTAACCTGTAACTGCATGCCTGCAATGGTAAACTACACTAATTCCCAAAGTTTCTTCAAAATCTGAGTTTTGTCTGAGAAATTGCTGGAAGACATATGGATAAACAAATACTGGATTGAAATAATCAGCATAAGCAGAAAGAAACATAATTCCCCTGAGTTTCATCAAAATTGGATCAGTGGTATCTTAGAAATCACATCTGACAATCACGCAAACAAACCAGCAGATGGACGGAGACTGACTTAAAGCTCCATCCATTTTATTGTGAGGAGAAAAATGTGCTAGATATTAAATTCCTTATATAGAGACTGGATGGCGGATCCCCTGGAGCCTGACTGAGTCCATAATTACACTGTACAGTTTAGGCATTTAGCTGACATTTACTCAGAGCAATGAACAATGAACGAACAGACAGATACAACTACAAACTTTGCCGGAAAAGTCATCCAAAACAATTCAAAAATCCATAGTAATCCATAATCCAAAGTTTCAGCCATCCTACATCACAGGCTTTCAATCCTTGTCCTCAGGAAGCCGGCTACTGCTGTTTTTTGTCCAAAATGTAACTGCACTCAATTGGTGTGCCATGTCTATAGTAGTCCATGAATAGCAATTCAACAATGAAAACCAGCAGGACTTGAGGCTTAAAGTAAGAACCTGCCTACCTTTACTTCTATTAAATACTGTATAGAACACATATAACCACTCACACTCACATCCACACCTAAGGACAATTTTAGAGACACGAATTAACCTAGGCTGCATGTCTTTGGATGGTGGGAAGAAGCCGGAGCACCCGGAGAGAACCCATGCCACCACGGGGAGAACATGCAAACTGTACACAGAAAGGCCGGGGCAACCGGGATTTGAACCCATGACCTTCTTGCTGTGAAAAAATATTGGAAGAATAATGTTGTACCTTGTTGATGGTAAAGCAGCAGCCTTCCTTTCTCCAACACCAGAGTGAGGCTGTGATCTCTCTGTCCCTCCGCATGGAGCAGTGTCCCAGAATTCGTCAGGGTTTTAAACTTCAGAGAGATGACCTCCATCGCTGCCCAGCTCGGCCTCACACTCAGCCTGTAGACCAGGTTGCTGCTGCCATCAAAGTTGGCCACGTCAGAAGCTAATAACAAAGTGTAGGAGGAATAATTTATTATACAAGAGAGATACACTTCATTCTATGGAAGCAATTGTCTAATTATCAATTCTATGCTTATGTAAAATTATACCTTAAATTTCTACATCCAGTGTTACCCCTTGATTCTCCATTAAGTAACTTTAAGATCTGACAGCATCATATCTATTCTGTTAGCTTGCTCCAACTGTTCATTGAAGCTGTGTAATGTTTACACTGAGTCAACTATTCCAACCCAGAACCCCATCAAATGGAAATATTTCAGATGTCTAGGATATAATCGTATACATAGTTCTCCAAAATTAAATATGGTACGTTTAGAATCTCCACTAGAATTTAAAATAATAGTGTGAATTTGAACAATGTTTGGCTGAAAAGTATTAGTTTGTATTGACTAACATCTGGGGTTTAAGAGGTTGTTGTAACTTCGAGACAAGCACACTTACAGAGGAGGTGTGAGCTAGTGAATAAAAAGACCAGCCCGTTCTCATTCCTAGAGAGGTGAATGGCGAATAGGGTGAATGGCTTTCACCAAGGAGACCAGTGTTTGTTTCCTGTTCAAAACATATGGTCAACACTGACTTCTTATAGTGATGTTACGTAACTAGCTTTACCTAACTTACGCAATTTAAGTCACACAAGTAATGTAGTTATTTAAGCCAAACCATGATATTTTCCTAAACCTAACCAAGTACTTTTGGTGCCTAAACCTAACTGCAACATTTCTGCCTTTTCACCTTGTGAACCACTTATTTATTCTTGATAAGCCCTATATGTACAAAAACGACACTAAAGGGTAAAAAGGAACGCCAAGAGGTCTTGACAAAGCGTCCATATGTGTAGCCCTGGGATGAGAACTGCTTGGAAAGACATATTATTGCAAAGCAATAAAATAACAAAGCACAACAGGAACAATCTTGACATTCAATTTATGTTTGTTGCAGTGACCTCAAATGCTTGAATTGCTTGCATTTCCCAAATGAGGAATTTTGACATTAACTGAGAGTTTCTACTTTTTTCAGTTCTCATCAAACAACATGAGACAGTATAGAAACTGTACAACAGCTCATATTTTCTAGTGCATGACAGTATTTTTTATTGTTTGAAGGTATTGAATGTTGCTGTTTATTTCTCTCTGAAATAAAGGTTTCTAATGAATCAGAAATCCAATAGCCCCTTATGTACAAATCCTTCAAACACCACAGTAAAACCATATAGTCTAGTTTCTGTTAATGACACCACAGACCTTAAAAAGACCAGTGAGAGTAATTTAGTCTTATTGTTGTGAAAGCAGAATTCTTGTGAATCTGTAAGCTAAAAATTAAAATGTGGTGCCAGTATCGTAAGTACAGGGTATTTACAGGAATCTTGAAGTAAAATTCAAGACTTTTTCAACATATTTTAAGACTGCCGCGCCACTTTGAGCTGTAACCGATTAAATCAGCCACACACCTTTAAAAAGGGACATTTTTGAGGTTTAAAAGGAATTTAAGTATATGTATAACATATTTATTGTCTATATGTCATCAGGTTGTAACACCACCTAAAAATTTAGGCATTCACCAACTTTCTCAGTTGCCTATAACAGCCTGTATGGGCCAACTGTTCTCTATGTGAAGGACTGGTCAGATTTCCTGCGAAAAGCAACTGTCTTACATAAGCTATAACGTTTATGTACGCAATATTACAGCAAATCATGTGAAACACAGTGTAATTTTGTGTTTTAGTTGGTTTAAACTAGATAATGTGAGCTTGCCTGCAATGATGTGTGATAACTTTCACCGTCCACTTGATCAATATAACAAAATTCAAATAGGTACTTGTAATTTTTTCAAATACTGGTTTATTATTATATACTACTAAAACTACAACCTATATCACAAATAGATCATTTTTAAAACATCAATAAAAATAAATATATACAGGAAGAGACAAGGTGTGTCCAGATGTATCTTGACTGATTATGAAGACAGTTCAGACTTTACTCATAGCATCGTATCGCTGCTGTGGAGATGATTAAATATATCACAGTCACCTCTCTGACATGATTACCACATTTCAAAACCAACCATAATACATTTTGTTTTATATTTTGCTGTAACTAGCAACACAGTTGGGGCAGGGACACCTGTCTGGTTCTGCTTCTAGGCATCTCCTCAGTAGTAGACAACCGGAGGAGCAGGAGGATGGCACTCTGGAGGTCTGCGATGTAACTGTAGTCCTTCTCCACCTTCAATGAGTACAAGCTCCACTTTCTGGACTTTTTGTTGTATACCTTGCTGTACCGGATAATACAGAAAGGAGGATCAGCTTAGTGAAAAGAAACACCTGAAACACCTGATATTGTTCTCTTATAGAGTAATTAGTAAACTATTTCCACATAAAATGCAATCAATAACAATAAATCAGCACCATCTATCTGTATTCCTCATTATGTTTAATATTTTTTGGCTCATCACTTTTAAATGTACTGAGTAACACCATGGCATAACACCATTTACAGTAAAATGTTTTCACACAGTAGGTTTAGCTACGAACAATGTCAACTATATTAAAGGTAGCTTATATACCAGAAACACAGATACTTGGGGACCTTTAGCTATCATTGCTTATGTACACTAACGTTAAAATGTCTTTCTCTTAACTACAAACACACAGCTATATTATTTGTAAAAGAGTAACATCCAGTCAAACAACGCCTGCAGACACAAGATAATTATGCAAACAGATTAGACATAAGGTGTAAAGATAGGTGTAAACATAGTATAATAAACCCAGATGGTGAATAACTAAACCGGCGCAGTCTGCACCTACATTATATTAGCATTGGAAAACACAGCTTGTTTTCCAGCTCACCTACAGCTAAATATAATTCATCGTCTCTACTCTGGCTCCTACACCAGCCTGCACTATTAGCAACAGTTAGCTGAATACTAAGTAGATGAAAGTAACAAATTACCATCAAAATGATAAAAGCCAGATTACCTGTCCAGCAGAAATAAAGCCACCACGGTGTAACTTTTCAGCCCCTTGGTGTTCCTCAGTTGTCAGTCACTATCGTTGAAAAGCCACGCAGATATCACCTCTGCTTCGCTCGTCAGGTCTGAGCGAGCTGACCGGGTGCGCGCAGCCAGCCAATCGTTGCATAAATAAAATAATAAATAAAACGTAGCTGTGTTTACTGCAGCGCAAGCATGTCTCCAGACCTAAACCCTAATGAGCATCTGTGGGGCATCCTCAAACGGAAGGTGGAGGAGCGCAAGGTCTCTAACATCTACCAGCTCCGTGATGTTGTCGTGGAGGAGTGGAAGAGGACTCCAGTGGCAACCTGTGAAGCTCTGGTGAACTCAATGCCAACGAGGGTTAAGGCAGTGCTGGAAAATAATGGCGGCCACACAAAACATTGACACTTTGTGCCCAATTTGGACATTTTCAATCAGGGGTGTACTCACTTTTGTTGCCAGCGGTTTAGACATCAGACAGCAAATTTACACTGTTATACAAGCTGCACACTCACTACTTTACATTGTAGCAAAGTGTCATTTCTTCAGTGTTGTCACATGAAAAGATCAAATATTTACTCAGTTTTGTGAGATACTGTATATGTAATTTATGTAATAAGCTTATTTACCTCCACTGCGTGAAAAGGGGTGTATTTGGCAGGGATCTTTGGAAGTTTGTTATGTGTACCTGTAAATGCCCGCAAAGGCCCGAAAACAGGGACCTGTCTGACCACATGCATACAAAAATAAGACTATAAGGTAAATAAGCCTGAACCGGAACATTTAAACTCCAGATACATAACTTCATGTTTATTTTTCATTTGAGTAGGCATCCTTTTTTCTTTTTTAAAAGATTAGCACCAGCCAAACCTGAAAAATAAGACTGAGACAGAGAGCAGACTTACTATATCGACATCCATATATCTCCAGTCTGAGTCCAATCCTCCCAGTGGGGTTCCAGTCTAGAGGAATCAGGCGGAGGTAGCGAGCAATCACCGCCTGTTTAAGTTTGTATTGGACCACAGTGTCTGCATTACTGTTACCTGGAAAAGCCTGAAACAACAGAACAACATGTTAGTTTGCCTCATTTTTACATCCAACCATCCATGTTCTACTGGTTGCTGCAAAATCTGACGCCAAACCATTTGTAGCAGCCTAATTACGTCCTTGAGTACCTTAGACAGGAACAGAGGATTTGTTTTGTACATTGATGCTCATAATCAAGCTGTTTACCAAAGCAGTGTATTCTCTTTTGAATTTTCGCTGCCTTTTTATTTATTTATTTATCCAAGAGTCTAAAAGCTTCAATCTTCTACTGACAAAAAAAAATTGATATGTAAATAGAACCACGTTTGTAATGAAAAGGATCTTCAAAAGAAAGAGATGCGCTAGTTCTCGTTTATATTTCTATGGAGTGTGGAGAAAAACCTCCTTAATCCAGAGACATTCTTTCTGCATTTTCAAACTTGGAGCTCACAGAGACCATTGATCCTAACTGCTGATAACGTCTCTCCTTCTCTCTGCCCAGTGATCAATAACTCTGGGCCTAACCCATTGTCTCTGTACCAGGCCTCTCTTAAAAAGACTAATGGCCTCTATTTTTCCAATCAGTGGGAATCCAGTGGGATTCTCTGGGTGATGGGCAAATAGGACACACAGAGCAAGCCCCCGTATTAACATCTGTTAGGAAAAAAAATACAAGCTGCATTTGCATGTGTTCAAGTGCATGTAATCTTGCTTGTGTCTGTCCTCTCTACTTGAGACTGTGTGTCATTCCGTATGTGTATGTGTGTCCACTGAGAGTGTGCTGATGTGGCTATGTGAGTGAAATGGGCTTCCCTGGTGCTGCATAATTGTGATCTCAGTGCCGTATTCAGTGCTTTGAAGGGCTGAGCCGGCTGGGCCGCAGAGCGTTAAGCTCAACAAACGGCTCTGTTTCCTGCTGAGGAGGCTGAGGAGAGTGGCATCTCATTTACTTGCCCAGGCATGTTTGAAATATGAGTAGCCTCTGACAAGACCACAGTCAAGGAGAGAGAGGAGGGTAGAGAATGAGGAATGAAGGCATGAAAAAGAATAAGAGAACAGTGGTTGAAGAAGTACTTGGTACTTGATAAAAGTAGAAGAATGTTTTCACCGATATGGAGGTCTTCCAGAGATTGTTGTTGAAATTTTTGCTTTTTATGACCATATTTAGCAAAAACATCAAAGTACAGCTGAAGCAAGTGATAAATTATAATAATTAATGTGGTAATGGACAAATGCTTTGTATCATACATTAGGTAGTTCACACGTGATAGCATAATGATAGCATTAGTTTCTTCTTAATCAAACAGTCTTGTAGGTCTTAACTTCCATTCATACAGTTAGTAGAGGCTTTTCTCCCATTTTACTCGATTGCTGCACTACATAACAATTGACAACGTTTTGATTGCAGTCAACTTAGTTAAGATATAGCGCAAGTAGCGATGGTGCAACTGAACAAAGTGGCAAGTTTAGTTTTAGATTAAGCAGTTACAACATAATAGTGTTGAAATTATCAAACTAAGGTCAGCTGGAACCACAGACTGCATAAGTATTTTCAGCTAAATGTACCTAACACTTTATTTCAACCCTTTAACTAACCCTACATGGAGGGGGCTAATGTAAGGTGTTCATACTAATGTATCAGTACTTGAAACTTGAGTGTGGGACTTTTACATATAAATGAACATCTGTTACATTAAAGCCCTTGCCAAATGAGTTCATACAATGCCAAACAGCAATGACTGGTTTGCCAGAGCTGAAGGGGGAGCAACCGCAACGACAGCAGCAACTTAGTATGGCAGAGCCTATAGGTCCGCATGGCAACACGGTAGAAATACTCCACTACAAGTAAAAGTACATCAAAAATGTTACTCAAAGATAAGTATTACTAGCAAAATACTTAAACTTGAAGTAAAAGTACATAGTGTAGCAAAATGAATGAGTGTTGTATATATATATATATATATATATATATATATATATAAATAATGTAGCATAGAGTGGAATTATTCAGAATGACTTGGTACAACTTTAGTAAATGTACTTATTTTCCAGCACTGGAGGGCAAAGAGAGAAAGACAGATCATCTAAGCTGAGTGACTGATACAGCTGTTTTTGCAGTCAAATCTCCTCCTTAACCGACACTCTAAGCTGGCCTGACTAATATATGGAGCTTTTAAAACACTCTGAGAGCTGATCTGGGTTTATCACCTTTCATGCTGAGTGTCAAATCAACAAGTTTTAAGCTGTAAGAAGCCATACCCTGTTTCCCTCTCTTTCAAGGGATGACACCCAGGCTTCAGAGAGTTTGCTGTCAAATCAGAATCAAAAGCTGTTCTCCGGGCTGCTACTGTAACAAGACGGGTGTACTGTCTTCCATAAAGGAGAGAGGAGATGCCTGACTGCCTCTGAATCATATCTGATGTTCTTCAATCAATGGAGGGCTGCATGGCTTCCTGTCATTCTGACATCCAGTAGTTTTGCTTGGTGGTGATCAGTCATTCTGCAGTCTAGTAGTTTCTCTCTTTACTGAAACATGGAATGGGCACTATAGCTTAAAAACATTCTATAAAAAGATGGAAAATAATGATTTTGAGAAAGAAAAAGAAACACTGGAGAACATGTGCAGATAGAAAGCAACCACAATACAAAAAGAAAACAGAGCAAAGTGCCTCAGCCATGAATTTCCCCCCAGAACTTGGCACTTTTGCCTTCTTAAGATTCCTTTTAGAAGTACAGCCATTTCTGAGATTTTCTTTTCTTTCTCAGCGTGGAGACATGAGATGACCATATCAGGTTCTCTGTGATGCTGATTCTCAGGAACCTAAAACTATTCACCTGCTGCACCTCTGCTCCACTGAGACAGGAGCATGTGTCCTTTCATCCATTTTAACAACAACAATCAGCTCCTTGGTTTTGCTGACATTGAGCAGTAGGTTTTTCTCTGTGCACCCCTCTGCAAGATTGTTGACTTCCTCCCAACATGAAGTCTCATCATTGTTTGAAATCCAGCCATTGATGGCGGTGTTGTCTGCAAACTTCACAATAGAGTTCTCTCCATGTCGGGGGTTGCAATTATGGGTGTACAGCGTGAAGAGGAGGGGGCTCCGGTGTTCAGCACTAGAGTGGAGGAAGTATTGCCAGGGTCCACATGAGCTGCACTGCATAATATTTAGTCGCCACATGCAAGTCTCAGTCAGATTTCTCATTCACATTTACATTGTAGGCACTGAGCGGACACTCTTATCAAGACTGGCTCCCAACAACTGAGCTGCCAAGTGTTCCATCAGCAACTTGCGTGGCGGCCCGCCTTAGTCTAATTTGCTCCGCCATAGTTTCAGAATGAACCGAAAAATTATTTTAAGCTCGCACGCTCAGACACTTTGGCCTCCGACTCGAGAAAAACACTTTTCTTTTGGAGTAACTACGGTAACATTAACGGCCTGTTTCACTCATTTGTGAGAAGGCGATTAAGCTAGCCGCGCCTACATTTGGAGTGCATACGTATTAAAGCCTTAATGGTAAATCCACTGTAACGGACCAGTGCGAGCTGAGGTTAGCGATTTTATCCTGTCAGTTTCTCTCTTTACAAAGACAAGTGTTGCAGTTTTAAGCCTTGTGCAGACTACACAATTTTCAACTTGCCATCTTGTGACGGGGGTCTTGATGTCGTTATGGCGTTCACTACGTGACTCATCGGTGACACACTACACGAGCTTACAGCGGCTGTGTCACCCGACGCTGGTCTCCAAACCACGTTTTGTCAAGAAAACACATGTGAAATGTGAAACAGATGACAAATGATGCAAACTTAGACGTTGTTTGTTATTATAAAGATACCAATTATAAAGACAGAATCTGGGTGAAAGAATGGATTAGCACATGCAGGTAGCAGGGATTGCCTGAGCTACAGAGAGCTGGAGGTGAGTAAAAAGTGTTTTGCGGTGAAAAGTACCTGTCTGCTCTGCAAGCTGCCTGCTCTCATTGGCTGGATGTGGATGTTGAGTCGGCCAACTCTTCCAGATATTTGGCATGCTAGATATCTGGCAGACGTTGTGTCAGAAATGTGTCGGGGAGCCGTTTTGATGAGTCGTTGTGTAGTTCACACATAACGACTGGCTGCCGCCGATCGACCGCTGATTTACCCCCGATCACAGCCTGACGGTCGCCGAGCGGCAAATCGGACTAAAAATCGTGTAGTGTGAACCAGGCTTTAGAGCCCTACCTCATTTTACACGATACAAGAACCACATACAACATTATTTATCAAGTTCAGACTCTGGTTGGACTTAATGAATTTAGCGTGAGGATACACACAACGCCCGGGTTTCAAAATAAGGTGTCTATACAGCATGGAAATAAGATTAATTGGATTATATTCACAGAAAATATAAAAAATGTGTCCAATAAAAGTAAAAAAACAACAATAAAATGTTAGGGAAATGACTTATTATGTCTTCTATTCTTTGTAGGGCTGCAGCTAATGATGATTTTAGTATTTGAAGCTTCTATAGATTATTTCAACGATTCATCGATGCATCGTTTAAGAAGTACTTTTGCCTGGCGGCGAAACACTACTTGACTGATCGGTGACAGGGGGTCACACACACTACAGGAGCAGACAACACCTATGGCACCCAACGCTGGTTTCCAAACCACTTTTATCAAGAAAACACACGTGAAATGTGAAACGGGAAATGAGCAATCCAGCACACGAAACAGCTGTTTGTTATTATAAAGATGGCAATTATAAAGACAAAGAACATGGTTGAAAGGATGGATTAGTACACACAGGTAGCAGGGATTGTCTGAGCTACAGACAGAGCTGCAGGGGAGTTAAAAGGTGCAGCTCCCCGGCACACAGTTAACTCTTGACTATGAGGTTACAACTCACGGCCCAAAAAGGAGAACAACAAACGCACGTGTGCACATTATCAGCTGAGGACTGCAGTTTACTTTGGCTAGCCTTCAACTCAACAATCAATCATGATTTCAGTTGAATGCTAAAGTTGCTGTTACTGTTAGCTTGTCTGTGGTCCGCTGGCAGAACACCGGCTGCTTTCTGATAAGGCTTCGTGCTGTTACCGAGGTGACAAAAGTTTCGTTTCACGGTGGACGACGGTAACATTACAGAGTTGTTGTTTTCTTTAGCTTGAAATAACCCCATACTTTGGACACTTTCTTTTTGTCCCTCACTGTTTTCTCTCTCTTCCCCCTCTCTGCAAACAGAATGAACAGAATTTATCGATTTAATCGATGAATCGTTTCAGCCCTAATTCTTTGATTCAGAGTTTTTGGGAAAACATTAAATAAATTTGTTGACTTTTGTTGCTGTAGTAATAGTTTATTAGAGCACAACATTGTTTATAAGCGTACCAAGTTCTTCATAGATAGCCTCTTAATTTTGCACCAAATTAATGCATTTAACATTAAAATGTACAAAACTTTCTTATGTGGGGCATGCCCCGGACCCCCCGGTGAGAGGGTTCAAGGCACACCCACCATAGTCTCTTAAAATCCTGTGGGAAACACTGAACACAGCTGCAGCTTTTTGTGCGCCTTTCCAACCAACAGCACCACCTCCTGTCAGCAGAGGTTCAACTGTTTGACAGCACCTCCATGCAGTCGACAAAGCCCTGCCCAGGTTTCTTTCATTGTTCCATCCATTATTAATAAAGAGTGAAAGGCTCCTGGTGAGCAGACTTGATGCTGCAGGCAGTACCAGTCCCCACAGAAATGTAAATTATGTCAACGACAGCAAGGCCAAATGCATTTTAACTTCAATGAACCTGAGTTCTGAGTTGCATTCCCTCCCAAGCTGTCTTCATAGCTGTTAAAATACATAACTTTTTCAGACAGCTATTAGTTTTAATTGAGTTCGGTCCTAAACCAAATTGCTTTGTGCAGACTTGAAATAGTTTGATAGGTAATCCAACTCAGCAGATATTTCAGGGTCATTTTTGTCTATTTTGTTTTTTTTGTCAAAGTTTCTTCATCACCACAGAAACATTTTTGAAACTTTCCTTGGTGCGACAGTGAAGGATGCGCCAACAGCCAAGATAAAAAAACATTAAAAAGGCAACAAAATTTAAAACAACTTCTTTAAATCTCTGCAAGTTGATTTTCATACCACAGTGAAATTAATTATTTGATTTCTCTAAAGGACATACATGAAAAATCGAGTTTGTACAAAGTGTTGACATCAGAAGTCAAAACTATTTATAGCTGTTCTGAACCACCATACTCAAATGCGGAATGAAAAGCCCCATTTCTGGAGTCAGAGTGGTGTAGTGGGAAGGCGGTTTCAGATGCTGTTTCACTATCCAACAAGCAGTTTATTTACTGACTTTTTCAACATTTAACCAAGTTCACTCTCTTTCTCAAATCTTAGCTAAGTGCTCTAATTGCCAAAATAAAAGTTTAGTGGAGAAGAGGAAATGGCGAGCAATGACGTTCAGCAGTAAATGTACAGTGTAGGTTACAGTTTGTCTGCAAATAAAAGGATAAAGCTCCCATGTGTGTTGTTTACCAACTACTGGAAAGTGATTGAGTTATTGCGCTGTCGCATTGTAGATGATGTCAGGCAGTTTTATGCAGCATCGCCCCCTACGCTGAGGACGTACACTACAATACATCACCTCAATACAGCATCTCCGTATCAGTTTAACAGAAAGAGTGTCTGTATTTTTGACAGTATTGAAAGTCATACTGTTCAATTTTCAATTTCTAAATACCTTGGTAACAATCAACATTTTAGACTTGGCAAATACAGTAATTGACAACATTTCCTCATTATGTTGATAATGCTGGCAGTGTTACGTTCTTTAAAAATGTATTTAGTTTTCCCTTTTAATACTGTTTTGGTAATTGATTATACCAGTAGAGTTACCCCTAAGCTGTCTTCCTGCCGGTGTTGTCTCCAGTTGTGTCCTGTGTCGCTGAACATCAACAGGTAAGCTGTCAGCCAATCGGAGCTGCCGTAGCGTCCCTGTGTGGCAACAACAGTGATTTGGGTCCGCCTCCCCAGATCCACCTCCAACCACTGGTATCTGTCTGAGACAAGAGGAGACCATCCTCCAGCTCCTGCACAGGGGACAGAAACAAGACAGAGTATGTTTTAATGATGACAATCACCTTTCACATCATGCAATAATGTGTGTTTCTGTGTGTATGCGCTTGTGTTTCTGTGTGTGTGCATGATGGAGGAGAGGGGAGATGCAGAGGATGGCAGAGGTGTCAGAAGAGCGAGGATCGTGAGACAAATTGTAGAATGGAAATGTGATTCATTACATTTTAATCTACTTGAAATGAAATTTTAAAACTCTGAATTTATAGTCTAGAGAAGATGCTCCGTGCTACGACTTTAAAGCTGGCCAATAATAAATCTGTTCACAGTTTGGATATGAATGCAAACTGCTTGTTTATATGTCAGAGTGATGTCCGTATATTGGCGGTGAAGTTTGCATATTACAGGAATGCCAAAGAGTTAGGTTAAAGTACTGGGATGGTAGAGCTAATGCTCTGTCTCTAAAGTTATTAGTAGTCAGCCCATTCAGAGAAAATCCTGCTTTTGAGTTGAAATGTTGCAAAATACGGTATAAACATACTTTATCCAATTTCCCTTATAATCAAATATATAAAGTAGGATATATTTGAGTCACAAACTATTGGAAATTGATTAGACTGAAGCAATTTGATGACTGTCCACAACTGAACAAGTGTCAAGATGTGTCCTGCCATTTCGTGGATCTGGTCTGGTTTTTATGGGGCTACCAAGGTGACAACACTGAGGATGAGTGGAATGTGCGGATAAATCATTTAATAGCTTGCTAATTCACATTTACATGCTGATATCACTGGGCTGAAGCTTTCGACAGTGATTTGCAGAGCTGACATCCCTCCTATGTTTTTCAGAGTAACATGCTCCCTTTCTGTCCTGACGACAGCTGCTGCAGCAGCTGGAAGGGGACATCCAGGGATGTATGAGATTAACTCAAACTGTGTTCATATTGTAATCTAAAACCCGTAGGATGTAAGCAAACTCTTGTGGAAAAATGTGCCAGGGTAAAAATAATCAGATTTTCATTGGTATAGTGTCATTTTATAGCATTGCAATTTGTTTAAAAAGCATTTTTTGTTCCATTTGTTGAAATTCTATTTACATCCCAACAGCAATCAATAAATCAAATGCACTCACTGCACAGATTTCTTTTCAGTTGAATACTTTCAAAATGTAGCTGTCTTAGTAGTTCCTCCAACCTTACCTACCCTGGCTTTAAAATGCATTAATAATATTAATATACAGACATTGTTCAATGTGATATCCACTAATATGAGACCAAGCAGGTAACTGCTATGTTTCAGTTATACAGTATGTATAAAAAAAACTCCACTTTTAAGCTACATCAGCAGATACACAGCTCTTTCTATAAAAAGTACACCTACAAAATACATTTGCTCCCCTTGGAAACAGAATTTGAAATTGATATGTCTGTTAAAATAAAGTGAAAAGAAAAACTGGGAGAAAGCACAAATGACATGCTCATTATACAACATCAGTCCATTAAATGTGTGGAGGTAAAGAAGGGAGTACTGTGTGGTTTGTGAAAAAGGAGAAGAGGGGGTAAATTTGTGTTTATGCAGCAAAAAGAATTTTTAAAAATGTAATCTGAATTCCACCCTGATATTTTGTCTTTTCACTCACCTTTAAACGTTCAAAATAAACAGATACATTTTGGGATTTTTTTTAAATTACAATGAGCTCCAGTTATACATTTTGTCTGTGTACCTAAGTTCAAATTTTTGATTTACTCTTTTGGCAAAGTCATCCTTTTTTAGGAGTAAAATAAATGTGCATGGTATTTAAAACTGATGGCTCAGCAAAAAGCCTGGCAAGTAACAAAATGGCTTGATTTGAAAAAAGAAAGGTCTCGGTTCTGAATTAACCTCATTGAGAAGTCCAGTTTCAAATAGGAAACAAACAAGGAAACCTCATGACTTTACACAGTCTGAACTCTATGCCGCAACATACCACACAACGCATTTGTAGGACATGTTTTTATTTATGTTTCATATTGAACTTGTTGCAGAAAGTCAGAGGGTCAGAAGGCGAAAGAAAAGAAAGCTGTGTGCTTTGTGTCATGCAAGAAGAATAAAAACAGCAGAGGAAGAAATGGAGACAAAGAGCAAGAGTTGTGCCTTAAAAGAGTAGCTAACCTTTGCGGAGATCTTGCCAAAATTCACCCAGCTGCAATTTAATTTCTGTTTTGTATGCTGCTGGCATCCCTTACTCAAAGGAGTGTGTGTGTGAGAGAGAATGGGTGAGAGAGGTAGAAAGAGAGAGTGAGCTATGGCAGAACCTGATTATGAAGAAACATTGGAGGTGATGGAAAAGGCTGCAACAAGATAACGACACTTTGAATACTGAGAAGGGTGTGTGTGTGTGTGTGTGTGTGTGTGTGTGTGAGCGCGCGTGTTTAATAAAAAGTGCTGAGTCAGGACAAAGCGAATCCATGGCGCCTATACAGCAGATGGAGAGATTTCTCCCCTACAGAGCACAGAGTGCACACACACACACACACACACACACACACGCATGATAAAACAGCCAGCCTCAAGAGCACTTGAGATTGTGTTGCAAAGGTGATGTCATGCTGACACGAGGCCAATACAAATCAATACCACGACACTTCAGACACACAGCCTGAAGTGGACACTTTCCCTCATCTCATCTATTATTGGGCTACTTAAATAGCGAATGATTATTGTAGTAATACAACCCACATGAACCCCACTAGGATTGTTCTAAATAGCGCTGGACAGGTGTTTTTTTTTTTTTTTTTACCAATGGAAGTGGTGTTGTAATATTACTATGAAATAAAGTGAAACATCTCAACGCCTACAGACCTTTTTCACTGCAAACATTTTGACTTGTTGTGGCAGGAAAGCACAGGTGTATAGTATCCAACATTAACAATTTAGTGTCAACAACAATTAGTGTTATGTGTCTCAGTATCCACCATTTCAGTCATTTAAGTAAAAATTATAAATATTCTCTGGTTTCAGCTTCTCAAATATAAGGATAAGGCTTTTCTTTGTTATATATGATGGTCAATTGAATTTCTTTAGGTTTGTATTGTTGGTTGGACAAAACTGAAAATATCAGTGGGTTTTGAGGAACTGTCACCATTTCTTTTACATTTTATTGACTAAACAATTAATAAATGAATCCAATAAACAAACAATTTGCAGATTAGTCTATAATGAAAAGAGGTTTAGTAGACCCTAACATAATGCACCCGTTAAATTTTGTTAATTACATTGTGCTTTGAAAATGCTTTATTTGATGAATTTGCCATGAAATTTGACACAGACTCAGAAGCAAGCTAAAATGCTAAGATGAATTCTAACATATTAACAGTCTAACATTGGCATTCAGCTCAGTGGACAAAAGAGCTTTAGTGTACCTGACATGCGGAGTCTGAAATGTCCCAAAACAGCCATCATACAAGGAACAGAACATTTTTCCTCTGGCACCACCCTCATGAAAAAAAATACAGTATGTGCCTGACTTCAGCATCAGCCAAGTCTGGCTATGGAGATTTAGTCTTGTTACAAACTCATCAGACCATAATATTTATGTGAATTATGCACTTCCAAATGTACTAAAATGTATGCATATAAGCACAAGTCACTATATTATATATATTATTATATATCATAATTAGATAATTTTGGGTAATTTCACAAGGCATACTAGGCTTCAATACTCTAACTTTTCTTTGGGAAATGAAAGTGTTTTGACCAAACTGCATCACATCTTGTCACTTTGAAAATTGTGAAGTCGTATTTCATGTGATTGTGACTTTTATACTGACATGATTTATTTCAGTAAACGGCAACAGACTATTGTCTACCTAAAATCTTGTGGGTTCAGCAAAAATGACAATGTATCGTCAACAACAACAAATACATTCAAAATCCAACATGATTTGAGATTTTGTTTATTGTTTGATGTTTGTTTATTATCTAGGGATAGGAAATAGTGGTATCCTTTTGGTGGAATTAGCTGTGCCTAAGTTCATCTTCTTTCCTATTGCTTCTGTGCTTTTCCCCCCCAACAGCTGTTTCAGTGTTGTGCTGCCTGCTTGTTAGGGCAGCAGCTAAAGGCCAGAGCTAATAAGTACCTCAGTAACGGACATGAACACTGACAGCACAACAGGTGAGAGCAGACACTGACCTTTACTCATTACGGCTGGATTGAAGAGACGTGAAGAACACAGACAAAGGAATGAAAGAGTGAAAGAGTGACAGAGAGAGAGGCAGAACTGACATCTACAGGATTGCAGAGGAGGAATTAGGAAGAGAGGGAGAGACACAAAGAGAGCCTCTCTCTTTGTTTGTAGATACATCTGCTTATCAGGAACTGGAGAAGAAAACAGAAACAGCCCAGATGAATGAGCAGAGTGTACACAAGGAAATCTGTGCAGAAAAAATAATTCACTAAATCCACTGAAACACCTTCTTAATCCATTATTGTCAGAGGTGGGATGGACATATGCAGACCTGATGTATTGTACAGACTATATTCAGTGCTTAAAGTGGAAAAAAATTCACATATTGGCATGTGTATTGGCAGATATCAGCAAACCATGTATTAACCAGTAACCAGGTATTACATTGTGAATTTCTACAGTAAACAGAAGATACTAGGATGGTTGTGGCGCAGTGGATAACACACAAGACTTTCTGCCAAATTGACCTCCAATTCGGAATCCGCCACTTCCATATGTGGTCCAAATCCGATACAGATCGGATCTTTTTAAATGCGAGTCTGGATACTAAGGTCGGAATTGATGCGACTTTGACGTCAGCTGTTTCCCACAGTTCTGCTGTAGACGTAGCCGAGGTGAACGAAAAAGCTCCACATAAATCCATTATAAACATATGGCTCTCTTCCTCCTCTACCTCGCTATTATTTGTTCACAAATTCCCTTTATTACAACTGAAATCCATCGGACCGCGAGCTCTCTTCTGAGTTATGTGCATGCTATTTGTCCGAGCGGACACACTGGGGCGAAAGAGAGAGACGGAGGGAGAGAGTTTTGGGGCAGATGCATTGTCCAGCACCAGAAACCATAATGAAAAGAAGACAAAGTTGTGAACACTTGTCATAATTCGGGAGAAATGTGACCCGTGAGAGGACAATAAAAAACGTGAGTCTCCCGTGAGCTAACCTCTGTTGCTCCTACTTCTGTAGCCTGCAACAGCGTGCTGTGTGTGCCGTAGTCGGAGAGAGGCTCGAAAGCGTGCACAGGGCTACATCCTTCAACAAAGAAGCAACAGTGAAAACAGATGTGTGCTTAATTTTTAAAGGAGGTTAGAGCCCAAGAAGTGCTGCTGACAACTGCATGCACATCGCGGGTCTATTTCAAGTAGTGGCTGTTTAAAAACGATAAAATATTCTTTGTGTGGTTCATCAACGGTGATAAATTATCCGAGATGAGATTGACAGTCGAATCAGGCTCCGCCCAACGAAGCATCGAATCTTCAACTATTGTGGTCAGCCCTAATGTAAATAAAAAACTACATACAGCCCCTTTAAAAGTGTAATTCAGGTGGCAAATACTTCTCCAAAAACATATTTGCTGTTGTAAACTATTAGTATATAAATTAGGAGACATGGTTGCAAAGGGTGACTATAGACTCCAAAATG
This sequence comes from Micropterus salmoides, assembly GCF_014851395.1. Taxonomy (NCBI): domain Eukaryota; kingdom Metazoa; phylum Chordata; class Actinopteri; order Centrarchiformes; family Centrarchidae; genus Micropterus; species Micropterus salmoides. The sequence continues at coordinate 30,317 of NW_024041280.1, forward strand.
ATGTTTGGCTTGTTTATAGGGTTTGTGAAATTGGTAAAATGCTTACATAAAACTAAGCTGGATATTGTGTGAACTGTTTTTATATTGATGCCGATACAATACCTGAGTTTTGATAACAATATCAAAACAATGCTTTTTTGGGACAGTATACTTAAAGAAATAAAGAATAAATAAACCCTGTTCTCATTTTACAAAAAACAAACACAAGTACTCAAATGTTAAATGCTTTCTAAACAACAAAAGGAAGTTTGAGTTTTTAAAAGAAACCTAGCTAAATTGGAGTTTTGAATGCAGAATTTTTTTATTAAAACATATTCATCCAGAGGGCAATAATAGCAGACAGTTATTCTACTAAAAGGTCAATCCTGCGCTAATTTACTACATACTAGTACATGGGGGATTTTGGTGTCCATGTTCATTTACTTAAGTTTTCCAACAAGTACATAAAAAATTTCTTGTGCATTCCTCCAATTAAGTAAATATGTGTCATTGCTGCAAATCATACATGGATTTATTTGGGTTAGCATGAAAGCATCAAAGGGAATGTTATTTTGGATGCTTCCTCCTGGCACAGTGTTAGGATACAGGCCAAGGACATGTGGTGTCAGGGCTGGATTATGACTTTTTTATGGCGGCAGGGGTGGATGATGGAACAGAAACTCAGAGATAACAAGTCCAGTTCCCACAGCAGCCAGTTTGTGCCCATCAGAAACCACAAGTGTCTTACAAGTGTCCTTGATTTTCTCCAGATAAGAGCCCCATCTCAGTGCCTAACATCATTAAATAAAAATAAAAATAAAGATCTGCATTTGCGGAACCAACTGGGAAACCATGTGCCACTAGGAGTATCTAAATGTGGAGATTTTAGTTGATAACTTTGTGGATCAACATATCACTGTATAATCTATATTAAAGACAAGAGATAAGTCTGACACAAGGATCAAGCTTGTGAAACTGTACATTTTCCACTTTAAGCCATATAACCATTTTAAACTCATGTATGAACAGCACATGGATATAGTAGCCTATGGTACCACTACTTAAATGTCAATTAATATCTGCACAGTTTTTTATGCTTTGAGCTAAATAAATACCAGACATATTCTACACTAGCTTTCACTGTTTCTACATCACTAGGAGGTTGTGAAAGCCTCTTTTTTACATGATGTGGTATAACTGTTGCGTACAGTATCCAACTGAACTAAATGACAAAAACCAAAGTTAGCTTCATATATATTTAGCATGTGTAGGTAATAACTTTGGGGACACTGACAGTTGATAAGAATGCAGTTTAAAAAAGATGTAATCTGAGGAATTCAAATCATATACATGAAAATATAATATACCTTAAATTAAAAAACTATTATACTAATAACATCAGACTTAATAACTATATAGTTGGTTAGGTTAGCATCATCAGACCCCACTCATTCTTAACTACAAGAATAAAAACTAACTAAAGCATATTTCTCGATGTATACTAAATACAATAAAGCAATAATTAGATTTGCTAATGATTGACTGTCAAGTTTAATATATGACTAAAACTTTTTTTTGGCAGTTAAGTTAGATTTTTTGGTGCTACAGATGTTTCCCATAAACTGATTTCCAAAGTAACTTAAGTTTTACCAGCTATTTATGAATGCATTTCTAAGTCCTGGAGCTGGTTGCACCAGCTGTTGGTAAATTCAAACTTAGCCTATTTATACGTGTTTACTAAGTGGAGATTTACCTATTACTTAATCAAAAAAGATTACACCACACAAACTACTTCTTACATGGAGATAGTTGTCACTAATATTTAAATATCTACAAACTGCCTGTTGTAACTGTTACTTAGCAAACTGAACTAGGTAATTGAAAAAACATTAGCTTGCTAACATATGACCTGTTTAGGATGAAAAAATAGGTAAAAGAGGAAGGCTAATATGGATTATGGTAGACGTATGACCTGATACTTGATCAAAATGTTGCTTTACGACTTAAATTGCATTTCCCAAAAAAACAAGTATACCTCAAGAGAAATGTTATTCCAATAACACTAGACACATGACCAAATTATGTAAGCTAAGATTAATGACATTTCCATCTCCCTTAAGATCGACTACTTACTCTCTTCTTTATTCATTTTTGAATATGCAGTCCTACCTACATTTACAAATGATTGGCAGTAAAGTTTAATATGTGATTTAGCCCCCCAAAAAGTTTATATTTGGAAGTTATATTACA
>NW_024041281.1:0-27154 GCF_014851395.1 Micropterus salmoides
CAGAGGACTGCTTAAACATCATGGATTGGAGTAACATGGGAAGTTATTCATGACCAATGATGTTAGAGAGGTATCTACTATACTCCACAAAGTCTTATGGTTGGAGTTATTAGCTTTACAATTTACGTTCAACATGAGATAAATGTTGTTTGGGTAAAAATTCTATTTACTTCCGTTTCTATTTCTTTCTTCCTTTTTCCATTTCTTCAATGTCTTCCGAATTGCTTTCCTTCCGTCTTTCCTTCTCTCTCGGTCCTCCTTCTTTCCTCCATTTTCTTTGCTCCTCATGTCCGGCCTTTTGCTCCTGTCCATCACTTTCCTATTCTTTTCTTCCTTTATCCATTTCCTTCTTTTCTTTAATCCTCATCATCTTCCCTTTCCATATTGTTCCTTCCTGATGTCCCTCCTTCTAATCTTATTTCTTGCATCTGTCCTTCTTTTCTTCCTTCTTTCCTTCTTCTTCTTCTTCACCTTCTTCTGCCCTCCTCTCTTTTCTTATTTTGTTCCCTCTTTATTTCCTTTTTAATCCTTACTTCTTGATGTCCTTATATCATACCCTTGGCCTTCCTTGTGTAATTCTTCTTCCTTCTTATCTTTCATCTGTCCTCTATTCTTTATTTTTGTTTCTTCTTTTTACCTTTTTTCATCCTTCCTTTCCTCTACCTCTCTTCTTCCATCCTTTCCTTGTTCAGCCAATCTGAAGGTTTTCATCCAACTGCATGTTTACTTTACCTTAAATTAAAATTAAATACAGGAGTTTAGCTTGCAGCAGAATTTTTTACATTGCAGAGTTGACGCTTTTAGTTGTGTATCAGTGAACTATAAAAGGACTAGAGTTTAACAGCAGCTCCTGTAACCTAAACTGTGTGTAACTTGCTCTCATTATCTTCTTTGTTTCAGGCTGTCAGCCATGAACAACACCTCTACAGGAACTCATATGTGCATATGGTAAGTGTGCCATGTGAGTGTGTTTGCACATCTGTGAATTTAGCGCTCATCTTGCAACCTTGCCTCCTCAGCAAGAGCACCTTCATGTAGAACTAAAAAAGTAGATATACATGCACACAAACAAAACTGTGTGTTTATGACTATGAGTGTGTGGTTGTGTGTTTGTTGCCATGTGTGATCACATAAAGAAGAGCAGGCGATAGGTATTTACCGGCTGACCAGTGTCTCGCTGACAGATTGCGATTGGGACGCTTTCGGCACACGGAGGATTTATGGGCGCTTTGACATCGCTTTCCTCCTAAATTACAGCCGGGCCGGGAACAATGAGAAGGCCTGGGAATCAGGTGCGATGCTCTGAACCTCCCCTGGGGTTAACAGTCCCTGACTCAACCCTCTGCACTCTATTTTACACCCCCCAACCAGCAGTTCATCCTCTTTTCCAGCTCAGAGAGAAGGGAGAAGGAGAAAACAATCCAGTGCAAGGAAATAGCTTTTTTCATTCAAGCATCTAATTTCTTCTCTTCACATGGAGATATAAATCAGTTGGTATTCATTTATAAAGAAAGGCAACAATTTCCTTTTCTCTGTGATTCAAACTATGACCAACAGATTTATACGTTTCCATGATTATTATCATAATTTCTCCAGATTTCCATCCTGCTGCCCTCTCTCTGTAGAGGTCTGTTGATGTTCTCCCCCCTGCAGGGCTGGAGATGGGCCACCTACATCGATTTCACACCCGAAGCATAGATAAAGAGCAGAAAATCAGCTGGTCCACTGTCGTGTGTGTGATTGTGTGTTTAGTGTCTGTGTGCAAATGAAACCTCTGTGAAGAAAAACTGCACTGAGGTAGAGGAGGATTTAGTAGCCCGATGAAAGGTATGAAAAAGAGTGCATTTAAATTATGCACTCTTATGTAAATGGTTTGCATATGGAGTACAGACATGCAGTAATTCATTGTTCAAAGGTTAAACTGTTATGGCCAATTATATGATTTCATTTGCTTAAGTGGTATTAGCATATATATCTAGTTATATGTGTCTTTACAAGAGTCGACAGACCGTATTTCTAGTAACTTATCTGATAACGAATCAAGATTAATTTAGGCTCGATGTTGAAAAAAATATACAGGAGGTAGAGGTCTTCATGGGTCCTCTTGGTTCCTGGTAACGGATATTCAATCCAGTACCTGAGTCAGGCTGTGTCTAATTATATTCAGTCTAATAGGGTCTGAGTAGGGGTCCGGGCAGCTGTCACCATAGGTATCAATATGTCTGATACCGTACCTGAGTAGATCAGAGTGGACTTGCTATCAGCTCTGATCACATGATGTGTCATGATCACTGCAGGACTCACATTGACACAGGTAACCGTGTTTTTTCTTTTCTTGCTCCAAACAGCAAGTCTTTGATCCACAGAGATTTTTATATCTGTCAAAAGTATAATTATGCAGATGAATAATTGCAGCCTGTATCCTCTCTATTTGGGTTGCTTCGGTTGACTGCATTTTGGACCAGATCTAATTCAGACATGTTCTGACTGTCATCCAGTCCCTTTTGGGTCCGGTCACTCTTTCTGGAAAAATTATTTATGCACACCGGGTTCTAGTATTTGTTCCCCGGGTCTGTTTTGGGTTGGGAGATGATAGACAGCTGGAATTAGACAGTAGTATTGAGAGAAATGAATAATATACTATAAAAACTGGATAAAGCAGACCTGAATTCTATGATCAGAAGTGGAGGAGTGAGGGGAGGGTGTGTGTGTGTGTGTTCGGGGGAGGGGGGAGCAGGTTGTTTATGGCGATCTTGTCACGTTTCGTCTCTCTGGGACAATCAGGAGATTAAGTGTTGAGGAGTGGCTGGGGAGCGGCTGCAGTCACATGCCATTACTCACTCCCTGCATCACAATTAGTGCAAATGGCGCATTACAGGGAAATTATCATCAATATGATATTAAGAGATGCTGGCTAAACCAATCAGGGGAAAAGTGCTTATCCGCTGGTAACCAAAGATGACTCTGAGGCGGCGGCACACAGAGGTGACACTGACATGGCCTCTGAGCCCCGAGGCAGACGGCCAGAGATCAAGAACGTAAACAAACTTCAAAAGACACATTCGTCTGATGTTACTGCATGATCCTCTAACAGAGGGAGTTAGAGATATTTTTTAATCTGCAGCTTACTTTCGATCTGCATCAGAATACAAATATTGACAGCCAATCATCCTGATTGGCTGATGGTGGCCATGACTGGAAAATTCCTCAATTCTATTCAGAAAAATTCATACAAGACTCAAACTGAGTCAGACTCACTGCTGAGTTGTGGCCATTTATAACATAATAACTGACTTTGACATATTATCAACAACTTGATAGCAAACTGTTTGTTATTTACACACCTCATTAACAGGTTGTCAAACGATTTGTCACACCCCTCGGCGTGTCATATATGGTACCCTGTAGCGAAGGGGTTTTCAGAGTCTGAGAGTGCGGGCCTCCCCTCAGCTTAGGAAACGGCGCCCACCCACCACAGTTGTGGTTTACTTGGTAAGTTTCTCTCAAACTCTGGATGCCTATGGGAACATGATTATATTATTTGATCCCATAGACACTCAACATTTGAGCCAAACTAGCGTAATATTGCTTTTTGACATCACTTCTGACTACCCCTACCCCACTAAACCCCTGCTTTAGCACGTGAAACGCCTTTTTAACATGTGGTTAACATTGTGAAACAGTCACAGTTTCATTAGATTTAGGTAACAAAACTACATAGTTAGGTTAAGAAAAAGATCATGGTTTGAGTTAAATAAGTAAAATCTGCACATCACGTGACATAAGTGACACTATGTAAGTTTAAACTTTCAAACAAGTCAACTTTGACGTTTATTTTCACACAAACCTCAGTCTCCTGGGTGAAAGTTTGATCCATCCACCCCAACCACCTCTTCACGCACTGTGTCGGTGTATATTCTACAGCACCTGACTTCCTAAAGGCTTTCTGGCAGTCCAGAGCACCTCAAACACAAGCTAAAGGTAAATGTAAATTGCTCCGTATTTGTATAGCGCCTTCCTAGTCTTTTCGACCACTCAAAGCGCTTTTACCATTCACACACTGAGCCTAAGTGCTCAAACAGAAACTAATATTCACACACCGGTAAAACAGCCATCAGGGGCAATTCGGGGTTCTTGCCCAAGGACACACATGCAGCCTGGAGGAGCCGGGGACTGAACCGCCGACCTTCCGAATAACGGGCAACCCGCTCTACCTCCCCTGTAAAATGGTATTAAAAATATGTTTTTCTAAATGACTAACGTGGCTCATACAAATGTTTTCCATGCAAAATTTGATTGATAAATTATAAAGAAAAAGTACTTTTTTTTTCAACACCTCACAAGTCAGGATCTGAAAAATCATTTAAAAACTGGCATCAAATTTGCCAATCCAGTAGGTTTCTCTCTTGTCTCTGTGATGGAGTAATGTTTACAGTTGGTGCAGTGTACTAGTTGAGATCTAATCAATCCTTTTTTACTGTCTGTACCCTGATGAAATAAGTACTTTACGTTTTCAATAAATAAAGACTACTAATAGAACTTAGTGTAACGTTTTTGGTGGCGAATATATAATTAAGTTCCTCTTTGGGTTTAAAAGGCGTTGAGAAGCTGTGTGTTTATCACTAACAAAATCAATCTGTTACATGGCTCTCATTAACAGCAGCCCGGGGTGGATTATGTCGAGGTGCCTCCCGTGACACTTCCCTTCAGTTTGAGACATCATCTCACACTTTCTGATGAAATAGTGCTGCAACCATTATCTTTGTCAAAATTAACCTCTGCATTTCCTTTTTTTCTGAGCCCGGAAAAATCAGCCGTAGTGAAAAAGACGATGAAAAACAAACCCTAGGGGGAATCTCAGCCCCTCTCGTCAGTCCTGGCGGTGACAGAAGTAGTGTCAGGTAACTTTCAGGTTTATTTATATGATGAAATGTACAGCAATTCCACACGTCGGTCAGGGTAAAAATAAAACCTGTGACCAGGCTGGGCTGTCGTCAGGTGGATGAATACTGATGGGATTTATAAGAGACTAATGTAGAAACATAGTCTCACTGTTTTCTGTTTCCTGATAAGACAGTAAAGGATAAAACGCTTGCTTTGCTTTTTTTGTTGAATCACCTTCGGTCACCTCACAGAATAAGAGACACGACTGCAAATCCTCCAGTTATAATATCAGCTGTAATTCTCCACTCCTGTGCTCATTCCCTTCGCTTCTCCTCCCTCCACTCCGTCCCTCTCTCCTTCATTACTTCTCCATATGTAGATAGCTGCACATTATTATTTCCCTGCTTATTTTGCTGACACAACACTAGCCAAATGAAGTGAGATATACGGCCGGGCTTATTGGTGGAGATGGCCAATCCCTTCTGGCCAAAACCATTAACAAAATGGACCACACTTTGTCTCCTGGTGGTTTTCAAATAGTTGTGTGTGTGTGTGTGTGTGTTGAAGAGAAGGAGGCTATTTTTAGAGCTTAATCACATGTAGAAAATAACAAACAACAAATCAACTCAACTTTCAGCTGTCCATATATTTCTGCTAAGGTGGCCTGTAAAAAGAAATACTAATTGACACTGAAAACTGGATCCCATTATGTAGCCCATTATGTGCAGCAGAACTGGCGATAAGTCAATTAAGAAGGTTATTAAGAGATTTTTCACAAACTTGAAAACTGAAATTTGCAGTAGTCTACCTGATCCAAAGGTCCAATCAACTGCTGAGTGTCCTCAGAGTGAATGGCTGCACAGAGCAATCTAGTTCATTACCTTAAAACCTTATAAACCGTATTTTTAAACACTGTTCAATGATTGTATTGTATTGTTATGCCTGATGTGATTGGTGTAGCCATTATTTCTAATATTTTATAGTTTAAGTTATACTTTTGGTTCATTTTTTTGCTGGTTGTTTGTCTGCTAATTATCAGGATACATATACATTTGCATGAAAGTTTGTGGAACTGAGTAGGTTTGGCGCAGATTCAAGCCTAAAATTACCAGAAAAAGGCACAATGAAGTTAATTTGCACCTTGCAAAATAGGTAGTGCTGGAAGCTTTGTGACATTGTGACTGTTTGCAGTGCTACCCAGCAAGCAAACTTACTGTAGTACTAGTAGGCCACAATTACCAACCAATCTCGCTGGCTTGTTAATTACCAGCAGAGTAGGGATATTTAGCACAATGTCACTTACTTCCAAGGTGAATAGAGAAGGAAAAAGGTCAAAGATTTTACAGAACATTTTATGAAGAGCATTTTTACATCATATTTAAATGTTACTTGTAATGTGTTTTATGATGACCCTAATGAAGGCCACAAGCAGATGTTGCTGGAGTTTTGACCTCTTCAAACTACCAGTTAGCTAACCAGACAGATTTGTACCAAGGTTATTCACTTTAAAACTGGATGGTGTGATACAGTAAATATGGTAGCTTCCTCTATTTTGGACTCCTCAGCTCTCTGTTCCCTCAGAAGTCATCACTGTCATGACGCGTTTCTATTGGTCAGTGGTGCAAATGGCATGTCAATACTTACTAAAGCTGAACTACTCAAAAGCTCTGCAGGGATTTACTTCACCTCCATGAGTATATCCACTGACTCATTGAAAAGAACTGATATTGGTCCTAAATTTTGCTGTTGTAAGCATTAACTTAACTGGTCCCTACTTGCTAAACCATGAGGTGTAGAAGCAAAGGTTTTTGAATTCCACCACTTAACATGAGACTAAGGTTTTTCTTGCAAAATTTCATCCATCACCTTATTTGAGACATATTAAAATGACCCTGAAAAAGTTTTTGATGTTCTATATTGTTTTTCCCATACTGCCACTGCCATGACTCTTGAACACACAAATTAAACTTTTAACGACATACACACTGTGTGAGCCTGTTAAATATGATGGCATTTCACTTATAGGTTGCGCTACAGCTGCGTGACTCGCTTGACAGTTTGCACAGTTCATCTTGTGCAAAACACTAATATTCCTGTGCAGCATTTAGATATTGTCCAAAAATCACAGCCACTGTCAACCAGTCAACATAATTGTCTATCACTGTGTGTATTTTGATGCACCACCAGAGTCAGATAGAAAAAATTCTAAACATTTTCTATTATTAAAATAACACATTCAGAGGATTGCGCAGCCTTGGTGGAGGTATGTGGTCTCGGAGGGCTTTCTAGTTTGGATTTAGAGTTTGCTGTGTGTGTGTGTGTGTGTGTGTGTGTGTGTGTGTGTGTGTGTGTGTGTGTGTGTTGGCAGGTACAGTAAACACTGTGGGCATGTGTGTGGGAGAGAGAGAGGTGGGACGAGAGACAGCCAGCGTGGGTCTAGGTGTGGTGCGGCTGGCCTGGCTCATTTCACAGCTGTATAGGGATTAGGTGGTGGAGTGTGGTGGGGTAAGCTGTCTCTTTTATCTCATTCAAACATGTTGCTAATTCAGCAGAGAGCGGCTGCCGCGGGAGCCTGTGCCACTAAGCGCTGTATCATTCTCCCTGCCATGAATAAACTGCTAGTCCTAATCCCCAATCAGCCGCCGTGACACGGATTATCACCCGCGACAAGCACAGCGACCCAGCAGAGAGGAGAGGAGAGGAGAGGAGAGGGTAGAGAGGGGAGCAGTGGAGGAGAGGAGAGAAGATGTGATGAAGGACGGGAGACAAGGAGAGAGAAAGGAGTGGATGGAAGGAAAGGAGATGAGGGTTAGGAGAGAATAGGTGACGAAGGAGAGGAGACAAGGAAGACGAAGAATAAGTGGAGACAGGAAAGAAGGTGAGATGAAGAGAGGATGGAAACAAGGAAAATAGAGGAGAATGAAAAAGTGGAAAGAAGGAGAGGACAGGAAAGGAGAGAAGAGGACATGAGGAGAGGTGAAGAGAGAAGATGTGATGAAGGAGAGGAGACAAGGGAAGACGAAAAAGGAGTGGAGACAGGAAAGAAGATGAGGTGAAGCGAGGATGGAAACAAGGAAAATAGAGGAGGAGGAAAAAGTGGAAAAGAAGGAGAGGACAGGAGAGAAGAGAAGAGGACATGAGGAGACTTTGACTTTTACCGATACTTCATTGGCACAACTACATAATTACAAAAACATTACCTATTCATCACAATACAGAAACCAACAGCTAGTTAAAAGACAGACATAAAGACTCCTGATCCACCGAACACAGCACACCTTTTTCACCCCAAAACCTCACAAACTTTTCCACTCTGTCAGTCATTTTTGCAAAAGCAAACTCCACCTTTAGCCGGGCTTCCACCAGGCCTTTGACTATCAGCGCAGCATCACATGAAGCCAAACCTTTCCCCTTGTTTTTCCTTGATAACCATATAGCCAGTTTAACTTGTCCTAGCAGGAATTTTCTTTTTTGAGGCAGGTTTATACTGAGGACCAAATATGAAAACACAATCATCAAAATCCTAACTAAATCCATTGAACCACTTTTGTTACGGAGAGGACCCTGTTTAATCTGGGGCATCTCAGCCACAGATGGGTTTCCTCCTGGGAGCAAAAGAGGCAGCTAGTGCTAGTTGTGGCGTCAACGTGTGCCACATATCTGTTCGTAAAAGAAGATGAGGTGAAGCGAGGATGGAAACAAGGAAAATAGAGGAGAAGGAAAAAGTGGAAAGAAGGAGAGGAGAGGAGAGGAGAGAAGAGGACATGAGGAGAGGTGAAGAGAGGAGAGAAGATGTGACGAAGGAGAGGAGACAAGGAGACAGGAAGAAGTGGATGGATGAAGAATAGAAGGTGAAGCGAGGAAGGAAACAAGGAAAATAGAGGAGAAGGAAAAGAGGGAAAAAAGCAGAGGGGAGGAGAAAGAAGGTGAGGAGAGAATAGGGAGGAAAGAGGAAGAGGAAAGAGTAGGAAGACAAGAAGAGGGGAGGAGAGGAGAAGAGAGGATGAGAGGAGATGTGATGAAGAAGAGAAACAAGGAGTGGATGAAGGAAAGGAGATGAGTGTTGGGAGAGAAGTGGTAAAGCGAGGATGGAAACAAGGAAAATAGAAGGAAAAGGTGGAACCAAACAGAGGAGGAGATGAGGATGGGAGAAAGAGAGTGAAGAGGAGATGAGTAGAAGAGAGGAGGAGAAGAAACAAGAGAGGAAGAAGGAGTGGAAGAGGGATAGGAGATGAGGATTGGGAGAGAAGAATGATGAAAACAAGAAAAATAGAGGAAAAGAAAAGGGTGGAAAGAAAGAGATGAGAGGAGAAAGAAGGGAAGGAAAGAAGAAGACGACTAAAGAATGGGAAATAGGAGAAAGGGGAAGGGAAGACAGGAGGAGAGGAGAGGTCACGAAGGAGAGGACACAAGAGGAGAGGAAGAAGGAGTGGATAAAGAAAAGGAGATGAGTGTTAGGACAGAAGAGGTGAAGAGAGGATGAAAACAAGGAAAAAAGAGGAGAATAAAAAGGCGCAAAGGAATAGAGATGACAAAGGTGTGGAGAGAAGAGGGAAGATAAGAGAACAGAAGAGGGAAGGAAGGGAGGAGATGTGACAAAGGAGAGAAGAGGAGAAGAGCAGATGGAAAAAGGGGAGGAGAGAAGCGTAGATAGAGGGTGAGGGAGGAAAGGTAAAGGAGGAGGGGAGAAGGAGCAGAGAAGAAACAGGAGAGGGCAGGAGAAGATGGGGAAAAAAGACAGAAGGGAAGAGTGGACAAAAATAGAGAGGAAAGGACAAGAGAGGACAGAAAATAGGAAGGAGAAGATTATAAAAGAGAAGTGAGATGAGGAAGATGAAGTTCCTGCGTGTGTGTGTGTGTTGTTTATATGCCGGAGCGGTAGATTGAATCCTGGCCACACGGGACACGAAGGTTCAAACAAGACCCCCGAGAGAACAGGTCCTTTTTACATCTGCTAACAGCTCTCCCTCCAACACACAGTCTCTCCCCCTCTGTGTGTGTTTACTCCTGAGCTAATTGAGATCTAATTGCTGTAACACGGTGTAAAGCCCAAGCCCAAGCCGTCACCGGGGAAATATCGCTAACAGCCAGCTCTTCCCGCGGGGGATTGTGGGTAGCAGAGATGTCAGAGCTACTTAGTCTCAAAGCAGAAGCTATGAAAACAAACTTTCCCCTTTGCAGATTCAATAAACGCAGATAAAACACACCACATACATGACAAAGTTCGATCCTGGTAAACCGCCTTCCTTCACAACAAAGATCAGCCATCTGCAAATCTGCTTCGCATTCATCAACTTAATGTCCTGTGAAATCCATCCATCTCCACAGGTAGTTGATTTCACCACTTTATGACAGAGTCATCTTGATGAGTGGTGTTGTCTTAATAAAGCAAAGAAGCAGAGTTCAATCAGGTATTGAAATAAGCCGAGCTAAGTGCTTCTATTTGCCTCAGAGGCGGATGTTGCCTCTGAAGAGAGACGATCATCAATGGCATGAAAAAGAGATGAGATATTGATATAGTTATGAAACCAATGTTTCAAAACATGCTACATCATCAGCACAGCAAGATGAGGTATTAAATATACATATTCCTTTCACAGTGATTACACAGAGCGAGAGTTGCAACTAAAACCATTAAATGATCCAACGTCCCAGAGGCTGAATAAAATGTTGTCTTTTCCTCACAGTAGATTTACACAGCAGTCTGGGAGTTCAAGGACCATCCCATCAGTTTTGCATGTTTAAGCGAATTTATTCCAAATCACATACTGTATAATTTATCTCACAACTAGCCATCTGGAAAATCATGTCACATCTGCTGTGTTTTAGAAATTCTACCGTGGTTTATCCAGACAGACATAAATGGCAAAAATATGATAGTAAACTCTTGAAAGCTGTTTGAGGTCAAGGTTTTTAGATGATATTTTGTGCTTTTATTCATTTTTATTATGGCTAGATCAAATAAATAAGATGCCACTGGGCATGTTCATCTCACTTTCTGTGCAGTGTGTACAGTTTTTCTATGCTGGAGTGTTCCCTAATCCCAGATTTAATGTTTTGGAGTTTCATTTAACTCCTTAATTTACAAAATATGCAACATGTAAGCACAAAACTGAAATAAAGAAGGTCTTAAAACTAAACGTTGACACAGGTAGCAGTTTCAGACAGACTATTACACATGATAATGACAGACCTTAGCAACACCTTCTCACTCCCAACTCATCAAATATGGACGCTTGATCAAGACCTCTAAGCTTTCACCTTTTTTTTTTTTAATCGCACTGGGTACCCATTTAGCGTTGTTTTGCACGTACAGGGCTCCACGGTCAAGTTAATAATAATTAAGGTTAGACTTTAAAAATAAAACATGTGGTTAATGTTGTGAAACAGTCGCACTTTGGTTAGGTTTAGGTAATAAAACTATTTGGTTAGCGTAAGTAAAAGATCATAGTTTGGGTTAAAATAAGTATGTTAGTTACGTACCTTCAGTTTGATACATAAGTTAGGTTCGTTACATAGCTTAAGTTAAAAAGAATCACTGTTGACTATTGGTTTTACACAGAAAATGAACACCAGTCTCCAACAAGCAACCCCAACCTTCTCCCTACATGGACTTTTCAAGTTATTTATACCAGGCCTACTTGTAGATTTGAACATTGATGCTAAAGGGGCACCCAGTGCATTTAAAAGTGAAGTGTCTTTGAGCAATAGTGAGTGAGTGAGTGAGTGAGTATACCCCTCAAATATTTGATATCTTGTCATGTAAGACCTGTTAGACCTGTCACTGAAGAAATGACACTCTGTTACAATGTAAAGTAGTGAGTGTGCAGCTTGTGTAAATTTGCTGTCCCTTCAAAATAACACAGCACGCAGCCATTAATGTCTAAACCGCTGGCAACAAAAGTGAGTAGGTAGATAGCATAAACCTTTGTATTTGAAAAAAACATCAGCTTTTATCGCATGACCTAAGTAACTGACCTGTCTCCATGTAAATTAAGCAAAGTCTCTCAGCTGAGGAAGACAGTGAGATGCAGTTGAAAGCTCTGGATAAAGCTAGCCAGTGTCTTCTTGGAACTGCAGGAAAAAAAGGTTTACATGTAATTAACGTCAGCAAGAATGTGTCCATGATTTTAATTAAGGTGCTAAAACTGCAAAAACATCATTATGGTCATTTACGTAAATGCTTAAAGGTGCTGTAGAATGGAAAACTGTATTTATCTTGGCATAGTTCAGTACATGGAACTGACATACTGTGAGCTTCCGTTACCGCTAACAGCTGCCAACGGTAGCTCCTGTTATCAGCTGGCTCTGAACCAGCAGTCCAAAACTTCTTTACTAATGTTAGAGGTGTAAACACCAACACCAAGCTTCCAGTCTGGGAAGAATCAGCAACAAATGTAAATGCTGTGTATAGCACCTTTCTAGTCTTTTCAACCAGTCAAAGCACTTTTTACACTACATCACATTCACATACTGAGCCTTAGTGCTCAAACAGAAACTAACACACAATTTGGGGTTCAGTATCTTGCCCAAGGACACTTACACATGCAGCTGAGAGAAGCTGGGGATTGAACCACCAACTTTCTGATTAACAGGTAACCTGCTCTATCGCCTGAGCCACAGCCGCAAGCTGCGTGCCTTACTGTGTCGCTAGCAGCAGCTGAAGAAACTGGTAACATACAAACTCTGTAAATCACCTGTGGTGTAATAAACTTTTATGATCAAGAACAGTGTCAAGGGGATTTCTTCTCAACACATCATCGTAGCATTATTGTTCGGACACCACACACCAAAAGTGGAAGCAGAGTGGCCGGAAGAGGGACAATCTGAGATTATTTTATCCATCAAAGCTGATCCAGTTTCACCTAAACTAGTGACTAAATTCATAAAGTTTTGTTTTTGTACAGTAATAAGTGAGGCCTAGTCTAGCTGCAGCTAGTGCAGCAAGGCCCCGCCCCTCTGCTGTGCTCAAAGAAGTTGGCCAATCAATGCAAGTGCTTTCAGGGAGGGGGGCCTTAAAGAGACTGGAGCTAAAATGTAGTGGTCAGAAAGGAGGTGTAAAGAGGTGCTGAAGCGGTGGACAGTAAGAGAGATATAATGTGTTTTTTGAAAATTAAAGCATGTAAACATTTTCAAGAGGAAACCCTAAATTCAAACTTGTATGAAGCTGTAAATAAGCATTCTACGGCACCTTTAACAAGGGATGGAAAGTTAATTTTAGGCTTAACCCCATGCATGTAAAAAATTACATTAACGATGCTTTACTATCATAACAAGCAGGTATCACCTGCCCCGCCCTCCTCATTGCCTCATGATTGATCTATAAAACCAACCAGTTACCACTGTCAAAGCAGATAAATCAACTAATCACATGCATGGATGTGTTTAATCACACATTAGTCTAATGCATATCTCCTGCTGTTTGGGGAGCTGATTTTACTGCTGACACACACACACACACACACACTAAAACAACAGCCCAGCAGCACAATCTTCCGCCCCATCAGTGCGTTAAGTTCCTAATTTACTGCATTCTTGAAGTGGAGGAGACAGTGAAGGAAAGTCCAGAGGAGGAGGAGGGCCCTCACGCAGCAGGGACCAGAAGGCCCCCTGCAGCCCTGACACAACAAGACAGTCTGAGTGTCGCTGTGATACACACTCTGTCTACACACTCCGTCTAATGGACATACAGAAGCTCATGTTATGGAACTGAACTGAACTACCAATCCAGCATAAGACAAATACAAGCTAAAATCAATTTGCAAGTCAGGATCTGTTTATTCTTTTAACTCCCACCCACCATTTTTGGCTGTTCCACCTAAAACAAATGGAGTTTTGTTGGTTATACCTTTACAATCAATTTGGACATACTGTTTTCAAGGATTTGTTGTACTGTTGGACTGCAAGGAGTGAACGAATATACCACATTTTAATGTCAGTTTAGTGTCAGGTTTAAAATAAAAAAAAAAAAATTAAGTCTCATTACTTAATAATAATACATATTATTCTAGTGCGCACTGTTATAATAGATATTACTCTTACATGCACTATACTTTGTGGCTACTCATCACATGACTATGTGACTTCATTTGAGACAGTATTGCACTTAGTTTGACTACAACACTGGTCGTGGGTACTGTATGTATACTGCTTGCCTTGTAAGTTTGAGTTGAATTGGTCTTGTATAGTTTCTATTTTCATTAATGTTCTTATTTTTATTTAATAGATAGAACAAGCATAAGCGATAAATAATACAAGTAAGATTCCATTTAATCAACGACACATGGCCGCATCTTATGGTACCTAGCAGCATCTATAGCAATATTGTTAAATTAAATTAAGGATGTTTTTGTTATTTGAGTGAGTTCTGCTGTAAAAAGTTAGCTAGGGAACCTATCAATAACTTGCCTTTACTTGACCACAGCCTGCTTCGTGCATTTCAACTGAGTTGCAGTTTTTAGGCTCAGGTACTCAAAAGGTCAAGATCAAAGTCTTCCACTGAAATACAGTTTTAAAAGTGCTGTTACTGTACATTCATCCATGTTACTAGAAAGGAAGATGAGACTGTAATGTTGAATGTATAACGTACTTACCTTTGGAGTGCTGTTAGAAGCTCTGGTTTACACATTTTCTGGCAAACTCAGCCCGAGTAGCGTATCTCAAACTGACTGAACTTTGAGTCATAAGAAAAATTAACATTTTAGTTTTCGCAGTGAACCTGATATTAAAACAGGCACTTCCAGCCCATGGTTTTGTTGCAAGCTACAAAGAACCACATTGTGGTGTGGTTTTACATCATGGGAGGGGTTAGCTGGTAAGTATTTGTTTTACAAGAAGAAGGAGGAATTACAATTACAGGAGGAATTTTCTCTATAGCTAAAGCATTTTAGGACATATGTTTATCAGCTTGTTGTGGAGTTCTTGCTTAGATCATGGAAACTAGTTTTTGACTGACTCTGCACATCATTCATCTATAGCTCAAGCTTAATGATGCTTCTGTGCTGCTTTAGCCATTCATTTGTCATTTTCTCTACCTTCCACTATGATGAGAATGCACCTTAAGAGTCAAAGTTTTTCAAAGAAATGTCTGCAGACAAATGAATGTGGTGGCGTACGATGGGAAGCAACCTCACATGACTTAGAAGGATGCATGGGTTTAACAGGATGATGCTTTACACTCAAGTGAAAATGTTCACAACATTGGCATAGCAAGCAAGCAAAGTTTTCTGGCTCACTCAAACCTACAGACATGATTTCTCTTGTAGGAATAAAGCTACTACACTCAGAGTTCTGCGTCAGTGTTTGCATCCTCTTAAAACCTGTTCTTCAAATAGGTCCCTGCATGCTCTCAAGTCTTGCCAGTGTTCCAGTTTGGTTTGCGATAAATCCAGCAATATTTTCACAAATGACCTTCAACAACAAAGGATGCCAACACAGAACATGTGTGATGTGTGAGATACAGTGTGGATTGACTACTGTGAATGGGTGTGCGCTCTGCATGCAACCAGGGCAAAGACAACAGCAGATGAGAAAGGCTGAGCACCAAAGCAGCGTGAAAATCCTCTCTACATCCTCCTCCTTCTGCATGCAGATCCCTATGAAATGGAATCATCTTTTCTTTCTCCACCTCTTTATCTCACCCCATCCTCCTTAAGAAACCCTTTCTTATCCTCTGGTCAGTCCCTTTTGCCCAAAGTCCCGTCTTATTGCCTCACTGTGGAGTTCACTTCAGTTTGTGTTGTCTCTCACTGAGTCTCCAGGTCATGGACGGTCCCTCTCATTTTCATAAAGCGACAAAGTTGTGCACAAAGAGAGGGTTAAACAGGTAAGTCACGGAGAGAAGAGAGCGAGAGCAGGAGAGAGATGGAGAGACAAAGGCAAATACGAGGAGAGAGGCAGCAAAAGTTAGTGGTCAGCAACACCGCGGGCATCATAAATCAGATTTCCCACAATCCCCTGCGGAGGGGCCCTTCGCTCGGCCTTGTGTGGACACGCTCAGCGGGGCGCGGAGCATCGATTGGCGTCGCCACGCCGATGCTGACTGCGCCGGGTTCGGAGGGTGAGAGGGGTGAGGGGGTGGGGGGTTATGGGTGTGTGTTAGTGGTGGTGGGAGGGGGGGGGGGGGTCATGAACAAATCTGCCTCAGCATCCCACTAAAACAGCAAACCTCTGTGTGTGTGTTTGCGCAGGAGAATCTGCAGACTCGGGGGTAATTTCCTCCCCCATCAGCACACCCTCAGTCAGTTCAACTTGCCCCCTTCTTCTTACCCGCTCATCACAATCTTCTGCCTGCTCACTCTGGGGCAAACAGGGGGAACAAGACCTTCTTGCTGCCCGCAGGGTTTGTGATGGGAGGCCGAGATCCAGCTCACACAGCCGGAGGGCAGCTGTCGACTCAAACACTGAACCCTGGAGAGAAAAAACACAAACTGACATCAACCAACATGTCAACTTTATCTGTTAGTGTGTTTGAATAGATCTTATGTCTTATTCAACTTGACCCAAGGGACAGGGATTGTAACAGGGAAGTTACACTTTTATAAATGCCTTGTTTTGTTTTGTCTAATTATAGGAATGATAAATCAGTCTCCGGAAGAATGTGCGGAATAAAAAAGATATTTTTAAAACTGACTCCAGTGTAGATTGTGGCATACTCTTTTATGGTTTGAAAAAGATCACTTGCACAGTTCAAAGAAACCAGTGTTAACTGTTATTAGGAAACATGACATGAGCAGTTGATTCCAGTGTTGTATTCACACATCTCAACCATGTGGGCGAATAGTTCTACTATCACCTATCTACCTAGACCTCCTCCTAATCTGTCTCTGTCTTAATCTAATTTTGCCTTTCCTTTGTTAGACAGGAGGTCATTGTTCACACAACCGTTTCATGAAAACCTCTCTTTTCTGTATGTTTGCCTTTGTTTGATTGGCAGCAGCAGATAGAGGGGGAGGCTGACATGCAGGAAAATGCAGTGGGTCGGAATCAAACCCGGGCCGCTGCTGGAAGGACTCAACCTTAATGATACATGCTGTACCAGGTGAGCTGGCTTCCCCCATCCAGCTCTTTCTATTCTTTATTTTGTCTTTCTGGTGGAAAAGAAGCCTCTGAGCGAGCAGTAGCGTGACATGAATGCTTTTTTGGCAGTACAAGTAAAGAAACCAGGATTCACAGTTTATTCAAAAATCTTTGAAATGCCAACTTCTCCACTCAGCCAAGTGTTTTCGTTCCACTCTTGTTTGTTTAAAGTAAAAATCAACGTATCACTCTGTTCCTGTTGCCAGAAACAATGTGAAGGAACTGCATGGGCCTTCCCCACATCTCTCCTCCTCTACTACTACTTCTTCTATCTTTCCATCCCTTCCTCACTCTCCCTCTATCTCTCACTCTCTTTCATAAATTTCATTAACAGAGAAATCCCATTAGCTTCCTCTCTGGCCCTGCCTCTCAGGGTTAACAACTTTGCTTAGCCATGTAAATTCAGAGCTTAGTCAGGGCGATTCTCCACACAGCCACCGCCGGATGCACGCTGTCCTCGCCACATTTAACGCTATCTTTGGATATGTTCATGTGTGTAAAAGTGTGTGTGTGTGTGAGCGCTCAGGATGTGAGGACTGTGTAAACCTCTTCCAGCAGATAATCTGGGTATTGTATGTGTGTGTTTGTGCATCTCCATATCATATACATACTATACATACTCTCAGGGTCTGGTGTATGAAGTGGAGGGGGACGGACACTTATCTCCCGCGGGCAGGATCGAGGAGTCTTACCACTGGCCTCACTCGGCCTTCCTCCTCCCCAGTAGTCTTCCTCTGACCACCTCCTTCCCCCTCTGAGGCTTTAACACACAAACCCAGAAAGATTTACTCCACATTGGCACAGCTGTCGGCTTGCTGGCTCTCAAACAAAGTGAAGCAAAAGTGATATTTCACTTCGGGGGAACATTTTATTCTCTCTGTTATAACACAGGTGTGTCCAGGAATTGATGGGCACAGTGATAAAGCTCGCCTATGTTGGTTTAAAAGTTGAGCTTGGCCTTAGAAACAGCAGTTGATAAAACAATGTTAGTTTGTCAAAATGAACAAGAAGTCTTGCAGGTGTTGAGAATAATGTGTTTTAAAACATCGACAGTTCCATGAGCAAACTGAGCAAAATACATCTTCAGCTGCTGCACAGTGAAAGCTCCAGAAAAAGTGAATAAGTGGACCTTGACATGAGACTGCTTTGTCAGCTGATGTGTCCAAGGTCAAGAATGAACTGCAGATTTCCACCCCATAAAAAAAAGTTTGAAGAAATATTTAACCAAAAACCCATGTTCCAACATTCACCTCACTCAATAATGAACTTCTCCTCTGTCTCTCAGTCTGGCTTGACATGTTAACACCCACAGTCTCAATATGCAGCATCCACACATACATGTCAATTTCTAAACACACAACTAATGACATGCTTACATTGGTTGCAATCAAGTATACCTTTAAAGATGTCAGCTGAGTTATCAGAAGTTACCAAGGGTTAGAAGTGGGCAACAGTTTATTTATTTTCTAGGAATAACGTAAAATATACTAAAAATTCAGAAACAAAGCTACAGGCAACACAGATGTAAGTAACAAAATTTAAACAACTGAAACAACACAATTAAAACAAATAAAAATATAATCTACAAATATATAACAGCTTGTATAATATAAATATTATACAAGCTGTTGAACAATGTTTACTGTTTTGCTCTCTCTCCCTAAATTGTAAATAATATGCTACAGTCACAGTGGTCATTGGTGGACTTTTTCTGACTGTAACTGGTTCAACCTGGTGCATTACGCTAAAAGATCTCTGGCTCCAGGGAGAAGGATTTGACACAACGAAACATGTCAATAACGTTTGAGGGTCAGCGGTCAAGTGGCCTAAACCTGTATGATCCATTATCAAACACATCTCTGAGGTTTACAGCAGCTCTCTTATCCACTTCCTGCCTGAAACGATCAGAGCGAGTGGGGACGATGCCTTCAAGCGGTCGGCTATGACTCCAAGCTGACCCTGTTCACTGCTCACTCTCAGGTGCTTTTGCACTCTATTTTTGGACCAGTCTGCTCAATGGTTTCCTGATTGATTGTGATTCTGATCAATGGCTGGCAGTGGCTGGACTCCTGTCCCAATACTGGATCTATAGCGTCTCCCTCCTGTGCCTGCAGCCGGCACTGCTTCCTTCCCTGTCTGGGACTGAAGGAGGTTTATCAATGAAGCTCAGCTCCCACTCCTCTGTCTACACACTCCAGCCATTTCCTGACCCAGTCAATGTCCTGTCTGTCTCCTGACACACGTTAACTAAATAATGATTCAGTGGTAAAAAAGTTACACTAACAAGGGTGGTGATGGCGCATAGATAAGATGCTTGCCTTTGGTGTGGGAGACCTGGGTTCAATTCCCACTGTGAGACATTCACCATTGTGTCCCTGAGCAAGACATTTTACCCCTTGTTGCTCCAGAGGCGTGCGACCTCTGACATGTACAGTAATTGTAAGTTGCTTTGGATAAAAGCTAAATGTAAATGGTTGTTGAGAATGCAGAGATACAGTAGTATAAAACAAAAAGAGTTTTCATCTAGTCTATTTTTATTATATAAAGTATTTCTCAAAAGAATCTGAGTAATTTATACAGCTGTGGCTGCAATTATTGTGAATCTTTTGTCCTAAGTTTCCCCTGCTTTTCATATTTATTGTACATTTTGTATTTTTTCATTATTTGTAATCAGAAAGTTAGAACACAAGTCCGTCATTATATTGATATATACTGCACATCAATGCATATGACGATAAACTTTAAAACCTGAACTGAACTATATTGAACGGTAAATACCTGTGTACTGTATACATCAGTGGTTGTCAAACTGGCAGGTGGGAATATTGCCACTGCAGGGGGGGCATGGATGCTGGGCAGAGCTTAAGTTGCATGAATATGATTTACATAAGCAGATAAGGGCTCAGATATAAGCACGGCTATTTTGCTAACCTGAATTTTTTGTTTTATTTCAGTCACCTGTATCGTTAATGACTGATAAAAATGAATACCACTCTTGCTGGAGTCGGGGGGCTTGAACTTTTTTAATTTTCTAAAGGGGGCCGTGACAGAAAAAAATTTGAGAACCACTGGAATATATTGTGTACTGAATATGTGTCACCATTGTGTCCCTGGGCACGACATTAAACGCCTAGTTGCTCCGGAGGCGTGCGACCACTGACATACATAGCAATTGTAAGTCGCTTTGGATAACAGCGTCAGCTAAATGTTTTTTTGTTTGTTTACGTTTTGTAATTGTATTAATTATTATTATAACGGTTCTCAGGGGGGATCTGTGAATTTTGCATCTACACCTCACAGTTTAGGGCGATACAAAAAGTAGCCTCACTGATTATCAGTAGCTCACAAACGTTTCTGGACTGAAACAGACAACTTTTGACAAAGTGTTACAGACATGCTCTATAAATCACTCTATAAATCGTGGCGTTCTCCATACCGACAGTTCTTCCCTGGCCCATTGGCTAACTTAACTACAATTTATGAGGTACTTTTTTTTAAGATATCTTGCTAACAAACAGACCAAAAAACAAACAGAACTGAAAACATAATCTTCTTGGTGAAGGTAACAAAATGAAATAAAGCTACAGATATATACACACACATACCGCCCAGGCGCACACACACACACACACACACACACTTGCTTGTCACACTACAGTTGGCTGGGGCACTGGGGAGCAAGGGTGGGAGGGGTTCGTTCACGCACTGTGAAAGCACTTTGGACATCCCTGGGATGAGCAAGGACTGTCAAATCCGTCCTGACGGCATTGAGGCTTTCCTCTGTGGGATCAGGCCTGGATGAGAGCTGGCTGCAGAGGCCCAAAGCCGGGGGATTCAGGCCAGCGACTGGCCAGCAGAGCGCGGCTGTCAGTCAGAGCGGGCAGAGGGACCGAAACTCTTCAAACAGCTTCCACGGGATCAAGAAGACCACTCTACTCGGCTTAGAGAGAGGCTGCTGGAGACACAGATTTGAGAGGAGAAAGAAAAGGATGTCATGTGAGACAGACCGAAGTCCACAATCAGGCCTAGGCCTCCAGCTTTGAGCTTTTGTTTGGGGATAAAGAACAAAACAAGTTATTTAGATACAGATTATGCTTCTGTGCAGAGTGTGATGATAAGACAAGTAAACAAAGAGCCGATCAAGTGATGGATAATGTAGGTTTTGATATTTATAACAGAGTGCACTGACTGATATTGACCTGCTTTCTGTTTTCACATCCAATTATTGACCACATCACAGATAACAAGCACACAAACACACACACACACACACACACACACAAACACACGAACACACAGGTCACAGGTCTCTGATTAAAATACTGGTTGAATCACCATCACACAGACTGACAAACACACACGCGTGCAGCACATGACTGTGAAATGCAGATCGGTACCACTCAAACTGTGTGTAGTGACAATGGTCTTACATCTAGGACAGCAGGGCCATGAATAAGTGATGTCAATAAAATCACACAGCATGGAGAACATCAGGACTCTGACACACACACACACACACACACACACACACACACATACAGTAAAAGCTATGTGGAGCTTATGGCTTTAGAGACAGCCAGTATGTTTTTCACAACACGTCTACTCTGACCTGGAACTGTCCAAAGAACGGTATAAGAGTGACACACTTTAGGTAGGTAGGCAGGTTTATGGCACAATATAACAAGTTATAGAGTGAAATTGAGTTTTGTAACTCCCTTCTGCTACATAGCAGACAATATACATTAATAAAGAATCAATTATGAAAAATAAACAGGAATAAACTATCATCACTGGAGCAGTGCTGAGGATGAATTAGAGTTTAAGAGTCTGATGGTTTTGGGGAAAAAGCTGCTCTGCAGTCTGGTGGTGCGGCAGCAGAAACTTCTATATCTCTTCCCAGAAGGCAGCAGGGTGAACAGGCTGTGGCTGGGTGGGTACTGTCCTTTGGGATCTGCAAAGTCACCTCACCTCATCGATATCACTGATCCTCAGCAGATGGGTACCAATGATCTGCTGAGCAGTTTTAATCACCCGCTGCAGAGCCCTCCGGTCCTGGGCCGTGCACATCCCATGCCAGTTTGTGATGTTTCCAGTCAGGATGCTTTCTGTTGCTCCTCTGTAAAAGCTGACAAGAACTTGGCGTGGGAATTTGGCCTTTTTAAACTTCCTCAAGAAATATAGTCGTTTCTGAGCTTGCTTGACTTTTAAGCTTAACCGGCACATGAACATTTAATACTAGATGTTTCATAGATTTTGATATTATACTCTATATTGAGAATATTTAAAAAAGAGAAAATTGAAAATCAATATCAATAATATCAAACTGCAGGTGAAAATCACATTTAAATATCTATATTTTCTGATGTAACCAACTCTTTTGAAATTATAATCTCCACTCAAGGCCCACTTTCTAGCTTGTTCTGGACCTTTTCAACCTATCACATCAGCAGATCAAGTGTTTTGAATGAATGAAATTATTATGGCGTGATGCGATTAAAGATGTTCATACTTTTCATTGCTCTGAGCACTTTCTGGGCTTCTCATCCACGTTAGCTTAATTGATTTTTACCTTGGAAAGCTTCGAAAGCACCAGAATAGCAAGAACGTCAACTTTGATTGGAATTTTTGTCAAATTCAGGTTACAAGGAATGAATTGTCAAGCACGACCAATTCTTGTTTTTATTAATTACTTAATTTGTGTTCCACATCTGGACAATCACTACATTTACTCATTTGGAAGACACAAGCCTTAAGATTTTAGTCCTGGTTGATTAGCGACACCTTGGGTTACTGGCGGGACTGGCGGGTGCGTTTTATAGATCCCTGAGCCTTGTTAAATAGGACACTTTCATAGACTAACTTCAGTCTGAGAGAATTCATCTGTTGTGTTTAGGGCTGACCCCAAATAGTCGAAAACTCAATGCTTCGATGGGCGGAGCCTGATTCGACCTGAATCTCACCGTCGAAGCTTCTCAGCAAACGAGGATCTTGCCATTTTGGCGATATGGGGGTGCTCAACGTCTGATTTTACATAGAACTACCAGTTTTCTAGTTAATATACAGCCTATTACAATATAAATTTCAATATTTAATATTTAAAAAAAAACTTCTAATAAATGTTTTTAAAGTGCGTCAATAAATCCAAATTTGTAACCCTAACTCTGGGTCGTCAGTGCGCATGTGTAGGCGTAGCGTGTATGTGTGTAGCGGGAGGAGGAAAACTCAGCTTCACTGGTGTTGTGCCGAGCTGTCCGCACCTCGCGGGACTTTCGGATAATTTATCACCGTTGATGAACCACACAAAGAATATTTTTATCATTTTTAAATAGCTGGCTACTTGAAAGAGACCCGCGAGGAACAGCAACATGCATGCAGTTGTCGGCAACACGGCTAAAACTCTGCATAAGACCGGTGAATGGCAGGCGAGAGAGAGAGCTTTGGCTTTTTAGCTTTGGCTCGCAATCGCTGTGCACAAAAACACACGTGATTCGACTATCAGTCGACTGTAGGCAGGACTTGACAATTCTGATTTGAATATGTAAATCCTTAGTCAGGGACAGCACTAGTTGTGTTGTTATGAAGTCTTTTGTCTTGTGCGTCACATCCATTACATACATGCATTATTTCTTGTGCATCCTTTGTGTATAAATACAGTAGCAATGAAAATCCCTATATTATTACTGAATTATGTAAGCATGCCACAGCCACAAAAAATACAAATAGTTGAAAAAATGGGGTCTGATTTAATGCAAACCTTAAGATTTATACTTATAGGCATCTGCTCCTTTTATAAAGTTACCCTTAAATTCACATTGTAAACAAAGCTAGTAGTTTTTCATAATGGACTCCTAAAGCCTCAGAGGAAAGCACAAGCTGGAAATCCCCAGCTAATTGACCTTTGACCTTTCCTAGTGCTCAACAGGGTTGACAGGAGAAATGGCTGCGTGAAGAGCAGAGGAAAGAAGTGGAGGGGGAGGTGGGGGTTTGGGCGAGTGAGGAGAGTAAGTTTAATTTTTCAATAGGACTGTCAAGGACACACAACACCCCACCCAGCTCCACTCGCCTGAAAAATGTGTTCAGAGACCAAACAGAAGCAGGTGTCCTCTTCACACGTCTGCATTTGTTCGTCTTTACTGTGAAGATTTTAAACATCATAGAGCGTGTCGTTAAGAGCTGTGGAAAAGCACAAGGTTTTCTTAGACAGATTACAAAAGATTTGAAAAGAATAGTTTATTTATTCATTCACACTCCTGGACCGAGGTGAGCTGAAGTGAAAGGACACACACACACACACACACACACACACTGCCTCCTCTTCCTCCCTGGGTAGCTGTTAGCAGTGTTTCACATGTGTGGAGATGCTCCCAGCAGAGACGTTGGGGAGAAGAGCCGAGGGTCGGCCACTTACAGCAGAGATCACCACAGTGAAAGATTTATATCAGAGACCCACCATGCCCAGTGTGTGTGGTACAGGGAAGGGGGTTGGTTGGGGGAAAGTACAGGAGCACTTAAATCAACACATGTGGAATGAGTGAAGTACATGTGTTACTGTAATGCAACAACAGTCATGTTCATGTGTTGTGTTTACTGTGTGGTGCTTCATGTTTATTCTGATGGGAGGCCAAGCTGAAAACACTCCATCCATCCATTCAGATATCTTTCACTCCATCTGTCTACCAATCTATGCATCCATCTACTCTTCCATCCATCTGTTCATCCACTGACGCACCCACGCTTCAGTTCATCTGTTCACCTGTTCACCCATCGTCCATCCATCATTACATCCATGCTTCCACCCATTTATCTGTTACCATCATTCATCCATCTATGTTATCTGTTCATCAAGAGGCCATTAATTTGTTTATCCATCCAACCATCATCCGTCGGTTTAATGTCCATCTTTCTGTCTATCAATTTATACATTCATTTATCCTACATACATCAGTCCATCCGCGGTTACCTTGGCTCCAAAGAGGCACACGTGGACACACATGCATCCCCCAGAATTTAAATCATAACTTCCCTCTGTTGTCTGACACAATGAAAGAATGTAAAACAAGCTTTTGAGGGAGGCAAAGTGAGCGAAACATTTCCCCACATGCAGCCCCGTCAGATTAGATTAGGATTAGACTGAAGCAAACAGGATGTCATTCTGTGTTAATCTCCCCTAAACTCAGTTTAGCTCTACCACAGCTGACAGCTGAGGCCCATTTGGTCTGAGAGACGGCTGGTCGCTGCTGACATTATCAACCTCGCCTCTCTATCCACACACACAGTTTACAGAGTTGGGAAGGCCTGGAAGGAACATAGTGAAGCTGGCAGCCACCTGAGAGAGTTGATCCACACAACTGCCTCCGTCAGCAACTTCCTCAGAGCTTTTTAGCCACTTTCCTCCTCTAATTCAGCTCCCGTCACGGCCTGGGTTCACAGTGTTCCGCTCCAGACGTGTTTTGGGTTTGACGTCCCCAAGGTCTGAGGAGAAAAAACTACAGTTGAGTCTCTCCAGGTGAGGAAGTGTAGGGGGGGGCTGTTTTTTTTTTACAAACCTCAGTACCTTACTTCCCATACTCCCTCCTGTCATGTCTCCTTCGTACCGCTCCATCCACCCCCCCGCCACCCCCACGTCCAATGACAAGGAGGTCCCGACTGACTGACAGGTCACTGATCGGGGGGACGTGTTCAGCCCATTGAAATCTACTTATTATCAATTATTCAGACACACCTCTCTCACTCTCTCAGTCCTCCAACAGCGTGGCAGGTAGATGCTGAAAGAGTTCCTCAGTGGCTCTGGAGTCGCCTGCACACAAACAAACAAACACAAAAGCGCACTTACACTGTACATGCAGGCACTGAAATCTCTTTGACATCATGCTTTCCTTAAACCTAACCATAACCATCACAACTGCAAGCACAAAAACAAGCATAACAGGCCTTTGACAAAATGAGAAATAAAAACTAATTTTCCTAAACTAGAAAGGTCTAAACCTCAAGAAGGTCCTCAAAAGGTAGAAAGGCACACACACATTGTCTGTTGTTCCAGTTGCAGCAGCGGAAAAGGCACTAGGATCTGAATTTAAAAAGCATCAACAGCACAATTAACTTTGGTATTAAAAACATAAGTAAATTCCAGTACATATCCATGTCATTCATTGTTCTAGATGTATAACTGCATTATTATTACATTAACAAGTAAGCAGCATTTTTAATGGTGTAGCTTATGTTTTGTACATTTGTAACATTTCAATCAAAAGTAAGTAGTTATAGCTGTCAGATACATGTAATGGAGTAAAAAGTTCATAACGTCATATTAGGGTTTGTCTATGAAAGTAAGAGGTAAATGGTGTTTATTTGACAATATCAAGACTCAAGCTCAACTTACTAGCTTTTTTCAGGGCTTTCAGTTTTCATCAGCAGATAGAGTCAGCTCAGTTGTAATAGAGATGGATCTGTTGACATGATTATGTGCTTAAGCAGTAATTATGAATGGTGGTTGTCTTAGATGTCATATTATTTGATTTTAAAGAGGTGGTATTCTGCTCATTTTTAGGTTCAAAATCTTATTTAGGGGTTGCACCAGTACATGGTTTTACTTTAAAAAAAACACCATATTTGTTGTCATACTGCACATTGCTGCAGCTCTTCTTTTCACCCTGTGTCGAACTCTTCGTTTTGACTTTGGAGTGATACATCTTGTCTCTACATGATCTTTGTTGGGAGTTGCACATGCGTAGTTCCTAGTTAAGGACTACTAGCCAATCAGAAGCAGAGTAGGGCGGGTTGTGTGAAGCCGGCTTTGGTTCAGCTGTATATGGCCTTACCAGCTTGGCAACATGGACTGGATCAAGAGTTTCAGAGTGGTGAGTTATTAATCTGTAACAAAAGTATCTTTCATCCATAAAGTTTTAACTGAGCTCTGTCTCTACATCACAGGAACAACTTTATGTCATTTGACAGCCTGGAGGGTAGCTAGTGTTTGGAAGGCAGAGGAGAGGCGGCAGGCGGACGTCTTGTCACTGTGTGCTGCAGCTCAGTGTTTTTCCACTGGTGTTTTTGAGGGCGTGTCGGACTAGCCGCTTGGCGAGCATTATGACGTGCATTTGGCTGTGACGTCACCGCAAAGCGGAAGGAAAGGCTGGACTATAGCAAGCTGCTTTAGGGCAGTTCAGGAGTAGTGTTTTCTGTGGAAGATGGG